>NW_026063221.1:20000-24108 GCF_024362695.1 Pectinophora gossypiella
TGTTGGACGCCGGCGCCCATGCGCTTGCGGCGTACAAGACGATAGGCTCTACCACCGCGGTGTATATGCTGCGCATCACTTCCGGATGGAGACCCCAACTCACCCTTGCGGCCCTAGCTAACTGTTTGTACACATTTACGGCTTTGGAGCAGACGTTGGCGACGTGTGTGTTAAAGGTAAGTTTATTGTCGATGGTGAGACCTAGCAGTTTGATTTGCTTTGACATGCCGATGTCGACCCCGCCCATGGTCAGACGTGGGGTGTCATGCTTCAGCTTCCGCGTCACCAGCATTGCGCTGGTCTTCTGCGGTGCAAATCTGAGCTTGTTCATGACCCCCACGCCCGAACATACTCGAGGGCGGCATTGGCCTGTCCTTCGATCTCCCGTGCTGTGCAGCCGTCAAACGTCAGAACAACGTCATCGGCGAAGGCCTGACAGTAATACCCTCTCATTTCTAGCCCTTTTAGAAGCGGGTCTAGCAGCAGATTCCAGAGTATGGGACCACCAATTGACCCCTGGACACATCCCTTTTCAGTTTTAGTCTTGTACTCCGTGCCCCCGTACCTTACACTCACCGTTCTCTCACTCAAATAACTTTCAAGGACCTTTCTCAAGTTTGCTGGACACCTTTCCTCAGCCAGTCGTACTTTAATCTTCGGCCACCATGCGCTATCGAAGGCTCCCTCTATGTCCAAAGACACGAGGGTTATGATCTTTTTCTCCTCGAGCTTGGATCGTATGTGCTTTATTAGCGTATAGAGGGAGTCTTCTGTGCTCTTCTGGGGCATAAAGCCGTACTGGCGAGTACTCATCCTCGGAAGTAGATGAAACTTGAGTCGGGCCACGATCATCTTTTCATAGATTTTCCCCAAAACAGGCAAAAGCCCAATCGGCCTATAAGATTTGGGGGAATCGTACCTTTCTTTCCCGGGTTTGCGGAGCACAATGACTGTCGCATCCTTCCATGATCGCGGGAAGTACCGATGTGTCAGGCATTTATTCAATAAACACAGCACTGTATCTGGGTCATAATCAATCAGGTGGCCCCATATATCCGCTGTTAGCCCGTCGGAACCTGGCGCTTTTTTGGGGTTGAAGGAACCCGCAGCTCTATTTAATTCGTTAATTGTGAACGGAGGGTCGCAAGCACCATCTTGATCCCCTTCATTCAACTTCTCTGCCCTGTCCCTTGTCAACCTATGCTCCTCAGTATCTTCCTCTATGTTATCTCTGGGGTAGAAAGTTTCGGCCAAATATTTGGCGGAGTTCTCTGCATCCAGGACCTTATCCCCTTTGACCATTGGCACTTCTTCCTCCCTTATTGCCGTCCTTCCCATCACCCTGTAGATGCCTTCCCACATCCCTTCCCTGTCTTGTTTTCCACAGAACTCTTTCCAGCTGTCGACCTGTGCTTTGACTACTTCAATCTCATACTTTTCTTTGTGTTTCAGGTACTCCTCAACAACCTTCGGTCTCCTGATCGGCGCTGCACATCGGATTCTCCTCTTCTTGGTAGCGACTTCCCTTTTCAGGTTGGCTAGTTCTTCGGACCACCACGGCAAGGTAAGTTTTTCTGCATTTTTCTTCTTCGGTATTGTGTGTGTGCCTGCTTCTATTGTAGCTGCTGTTAGTTTTGCTGTCATGATGTCTATTTCCTCAGTGGTTCTAATTTTCTCTATTTCAGCTATTGTTACATCTTGTTCAAGCATAATTTGGCCCAGCTTCGCACGAAATTGGCCCCAATTAGCTTTTTTGGTGTTGAATATCCTTGTTGTTCTTTTGACACACACACCCTTAGACTTTTGCAGGTTGATGTAAAACTCCATGCCGTTGTGATCCGACCCCGTCAGATCTTCCACCACTCTCCAACCGTCTGTGACCGCCAACATGTCCGCTGTGCAGGCCGTGATGTCAACGCTGCTGGTGTAGCGCCTTTCCCCTCTGATTACGTCGAAGGTTGGAGTTTCCCCTGTGTTGAGTATCTGCAGTCCAAGCTGGTCGAGAGCTCCCAACATTTCGTCACCTCTATCGTTTGTTTCCTTACTCCCCCACCAGATACTCCAAGCGTTGGCGTCTCCTCCCAGAATGAGCCTCTTAGGTCCCGTCTTGTTTTCCACCTTTCTGAGGACATTCAGGTATGGCCCTAGTGGCTGGTCTGGCTCGAAGTAGAACGAGACTAGCGTGAGTTTCCAGGCACTGGTTTGGATCCCCACCACGACGATGTTTTCCGTGGTGAGTTCTGGGTACTGTACCACGTTAAGGTCCGGGTCAAAGATGGCTATTGCCGCCTTAACAGTCCCGCTTCCTGGCCTAGTGCTCTGGAAAACTCTAACGCCTCTAAACCCGTTCATCCTCGTTGCTCCGCCCACGTAGGGTTCCTGAATTAGCGCTGCGGCTGCTTTGCGCTTTCTGGCCTCAATCATAAGCTCCTGGGTCGCCAACTTCTTCCTCTGGAGATTTGCTTGGAGTATCTTGTACGGAGTATTCTTTGGAACCACCTTAGCAATACGCTACTGATGCCCGTGCCAGTCTGTCCCATTTCGCTCTGACTGGACATTCATTGCTGAAGGCGTTGTGGGCCGTGTTTTCAAATTCTGCTTTGCAGCAATTTCTGCATTCCGGCTCTGCTCCAGCCATGCGCTGAGGACAGTCTGCCCTGAGGTGTGGTCCCGTACAGTGACTGCATAGGTCTGATGGTTCTTTACAGAACCGTCGGCTGTGCCCATACCCAAGGCAGCGCGTGCACTGCACAAGCGGAGATTGGTCCTCAACATTTACTGTCTGCAGATCTATTCGTACTCTACCTTTTTGTAGCGCTCGGTTCCAAATCGTGGGGGAGGTGGTGACGATCACGTTGTTAGTGTTCGGGTTTCGCGCGTACCTGCGGAACTTGACAGTGACTCGGCCTTCCTCCTCGTCGAGGCCCTGAAAAATATCCCGGTTCTGTCTCCTTAGCGCCCCCAGCAGTTCCTCGTCTGAGTGGCTGCGGAGGACGCCTCGGAGCACCAGTAGCGGGTCTTTATTTTTCACCTCCTCGACGCTGAGGCGCTGTCCTGCTTTTTCGATTCGGTCTTTGACTCTCCTTCTCTCCTCTTTAGTCCGACATCCCAATATGACTTTCCGATCCTTCGCTTTCCTTACTCTCTCTATTTCTATGTCTCCTTCTTTAGCATTTACAGCCTTTCTCACCCTGTCCATCACTTCGTCTCCCGTCTCTTCTTTATCTTCGGAGGTAATAACTACCGAGTGCAGCGCAGTCCGCTCTGAAGTCGCTCTTCTCGGTGGTCTCGCTGCTACGCTCGCGTAGGAGCCTCTCTCTATCTCATTCCTCCTTGTATCCTCTATTATCATTTTCAGCTCTTCCATCTTTCTGCTATTTTCTTGGAGGAGTCGCGTCTGGTCTGCAATTTTTTCCAGTATCTTATTCCCTGCCTCCCTGTCCATTCCCTTGGTCCCCGCTTGGTCAGGTTTCCCCTTATCATTTTCATCCCCAGATTTTTCCTTCTCCGACTCTACCCTTCCCCACGTTACCGTCTTATCAGCCTCCGCCTCTTTATAGCATCTATAAAGATTGTCCAGGGCGGCGATGATACCAGTCTTAAGCTCCGTCTTCATGTTTCGTGACTCGCTTAGGTACGTTTTCCCCTTGGTCACCCATGTCCTGGCTTTTGCCGCCCTAGTCACCGGTGTAGATGGTAGCACCGGTGAGGCGTTTGATTTCCCTGCCAGTGCACTCTGCGAGGAAGCCTTCCTGCATGTGGTATATTTGGAGGGGATCACGTCCGTTGGCTTTGGCTGCGAGGGGGGTGTGACCTGTGTCAGATTTACAATTTCCCCAGCTTCCCAGGCGTCAATGCTCAGTCTTACGTTGGGCTTCTCAGGAGCCTTCGGGGATGCGGGCTTTGTCATATCCTTTTTTGCGGGTGTTCTAAAGCCGAAACTCATTTTTGTCAGGGGCACGCGTCTATGTCAAAAGTATAATATATTGTCTCTAAAACTAGAGACAGTTATGTAAATAAAATTGTATAAGTTAAAATAAAATATAAATGTAAATATTTGATTATTAGAGTAAGTTTTATTTAATAATAAGTCTATGTTTTAATTTTC
>NW_026063222.1:0-24056 GCF_024362695.1 Pectinophora gossypiella
GGTTTCGGCCACCGCCGGCCCGACCCGTAACCCTGCATCTGCAGGGCCGGGGGCCGTCTCCACTCCCGAGTGGAGAGGGCCGCGAGGAAGAAAACCTCTGAAAAAATTACTAGCGGGAGGCGGAGACGCCTTGGTACGGCGGGTTCATCAGACATGAAGACATGGCTGATGGACAGGTTTCGGCCACCGCCAGACAAACTTGTTTCCCCGGGCAGAGACGTGGTCATGTCTCGCGGCTCGACCCGGGACCAAGGGGCTTGCCTTAACCGGCCGGCCCAAGAGGAGACAACCTCATTAAAAAATTCCCCAAAGTCCCGGCGTAGTGGTGCCTCTGGGCCTAGCGCGACGTCGGGGCGCCTGCTTGCAGGTGGTGGAGGGGGTAACTCCACCCGCTAGCGGCCAACCCTGGGGACCACCCGCCCCCCAGGTGTAGTAGGGTTACCCGGGTACAGAGGGCACTGCCCGGGTGGACCACGTAGATCCCTCCTACTCGTGGGAATCAAAACGGCGTCTAATATTCATCTTGTTTTTTCTTCTTCTAAAACCCAAACTAAAACTTCGGACCTCAATAAAAACGACGACCTTGGCGACGATAACGGAAATGGATGCATGCGAAAGGACAGCGCAAGATGCGCATCGCTCGAAGACATTGAGTCATCCCTGGGTTCTGCCCACCCAGAAATGGCTCCGTCATCCGAGCACCAGCAGGAGCCGCGCAGCAGCGGCTACTTTACACGAGCGGCCAAACGGCCTCTGGGGGAAGACCCCGGTTCGATCTCGGACCCAGAGTCTCCTGTGCTCTTTGACGGCAAAAGCCGTTGGTTAAAGGCACCACCCAAAAGAGGTCGCGGACGCCCCACGTCAACTGGGGCACACGTTGGTCTTGAAAAGGCCAAAAAGGACCTGAAAGCCCTGCAAGAGCAGGACTTTGCGGCGACGACTGAGGAGGAGATGGAGGGAGGGAAGAAGCGCTCGACCAGTGCCTCTAAACCCAAAACCTCCTCCATCAGAAATGTGGAGGAACTCCCAACGGAGACTCTCAGGGAGAGGGCGCAGGAGTTCTTAGACACGGTCTCCAGAGTGTCTAAGAACTCTGGCAGGCTTAAAGGAACCTACCAGCGGGACCTCAACGAGGCGGTGGATTTCCTGAGGATGGCTGTTGACGTGAGCGCAGCGCGAAGTGTGTCCACCGAGACACGAATACTTCAGGCTCGATGCAGCCGCCAAGAGGCCGAACTCGCGGACCTCCGTAAGGAGGTCGCGGATCTGCGAGCTGGCCTAGAGCGTGCTGAGCGACGGATAGCTCCGGCTCCGGTGGTGGAGCGGACGCCCCAGCCAACCGAGGGAATGCCTCAGACAACAGAGGAACTGGTGCGGTCCATCATGGTACAAGTAGGTACTATGGTGAGTGCACGGTTCGAGGCTCTGGAGGGACGCTTGTTGCCGGAGAAGCGGATTCGTCCTCCACTGGCGGCGGACAGGAAGATGGAGACCAGCGCAGTGCCGGGCCCTTCAAAGGCCCCCGTCCCATCAACCTCGCAATCCTCCGCCCCGGCTCCGGCACGGACGACGCGGTCCACTGCTGCTGCAGCAACCAAGCAGGCAACTGCAGTGATGCAAAGGGAGAGGGCCCCTGACCGGCTGCCCCAAACGCCGGCGCCTTCTGCCCAGAAGAGCAAAGGCAAAGGCAAGGGCAAAGGGAAGGGGAAAGGCCAGAAGGCACCCGCGAAGGAATCTTCTGCGACGAGCCCACATTCGCAGCCCTCGGTTGCATCTCGCTCGCAGCCCCCGAAGGAGCTTCGCTTACAGCCTCAGGCGATGGCTAGTCGTCAGCCTCAAACGACTACCCGCGCTCAACCCCCACCAGCTCCATCTGTGACTGACCAAATGTGGTCCACGGTGGTGAAACGTGGGAAGAAGGGCAAGGCTGCAGCGACGAAGGTCACAAGACCAGCAGAGGAGGGACCCACCATGGAGCACAAGGCTTCAAAGTTGAAGCCACCCCGCTCTGCGGCTGTAGTGGTCACCATCTGCCCCCAGGCAGAGGAGAAGGGAGCCACGTATGCAAAGGTGCTTGCTGAGGCCAAGAGCAAGATAGATCTGACCAGCCTTGGCATACAAGCCCTCCGCTTCCGGAGAGCCGCCACGGGGGCGCGAATGCTCGAGTTGCCGGGAGCAAACAACGAGGGCAAGGCGGATGTTCTTGCTGAAAAACTCAGAGGCATTTTCAGCGCCGAGGACATACGGATATCTAGACCGGTCAGATGCACGGAAGTGCGACTGTCCGGTCTGGATGATTCCACCACGGTGGAGGAGGTGATTGCGGCCGTTGCGAAGGCTGGAAGCTGCTCGGAGGGGGCTATAAAGTGCGGTGAAATCCGCACCGATGGATCGGGACTTGGCACCGTTTGGCTACGTTGCCCGGTGATGGCCGCCAAAAAACTGGCGGAGGCGCAACGATTGCTCGTGGGTTGGGTGTCAGTAGCTGTTAAGCTACTAGAACACAGACCCCTGAGGTGCTATCGCTGCATGGAGAGGGGACACGTGCGTGCACAATGTGCTGGATCGGATGACCGCAGCAATGTATGTTACCGCTGCGGTAAACCGGGGCATAAGAGTGCTCAATGCACAGAAAAGCCGCACTGTGCAGCGTGCGCCACGGCACAAAAACGGGCGGATCACGTGATGGGGGGCAAATCTTGCACTTCCCCGTTGCGAAAAGGGAGGCTAGCTGTGAGGGAAAAACCAGGTCCCTCACAACCTGAACGCCAGACATCTGCGCCCGAAAGGGTAGAGCAGATGGAGGCGATGGAGGAGGACAGCACACCAGCTCCTAATAAGTGATGGCTCTTCGCTACTTACAGGCGAACATCAACCACTGCGCCAGAGCTCAGGACTTGCTGATGCAGAGCATGGCGCAGTGGGAGATACAGGTGGCGGTAGTAGCGGAGCCCTATCTGATACCAGATGGAAGTCACTGGGCGGGGGCCAGTGATGGCTCCGTAGCATTGGTGTCACGGGGATCGGCTGGCTCCCCGCCCTTCGAAAAAGTAGCGAAGGGTCGGGGAAGCGTGGCGGCTCTGGTTGGGGGAACACTGACCATTGGGGTCTATTTTTCCCCAAACAAGTCTCTCTCCGAATTCGAGAGGTTTCTGGGAGAGATTGAGGCGCTGATTCTGCGGAATCATCCCGCTCCGGTTTTGTTGCTGGGCGACCTCAATGCCAAAAGTGTGGCGTGGGGCTGCCCAGCGACAGAGCCGAAAGGTGAGGTGCTGGAGGAGTGGGCAACGGCAGCGGGCTTGTGCCTACTAAACAGGGGAACAACACCTACATGTGTGCGCTGGCAAGGTTCGTCTATAGTGGACGTCTCCTTTGCCAGCCCCGCTGTAGCAAGGCGCGTCGTCGAGTGGAGGGTCCTCGAGGATGAGACATTATCGGACCATAAGTACATCCGTCTCGATTTGTCTCCCTCGCCGATGACCCACGGAGTAGGCACCCGCTCAACCTCGGGCGATGGTCCGAGGTGGGCTTTGAAGCGGCTGGACGAGGACGCTCTCATTGAGGCTGCTCTTGTGGAAGGATGGGTCTCCCCACACACAGAGGAGGGCGCGGTGGTCGATGTGGACGAGCAAGCGGTGAATCTGCGTGCCTCCATAACGCGCGTCTGTGACGCTGCCATGCCGCGAGCACGACCACCTTCTGCGAAAAGACAGGTGTACTGGTGGTCAGCGAGTATTGAGGAGCTACGCACCGCGTGCGTCCTCGCGCGACGCCAGTACTCCCGTCAACGTCGACGGAGGAGACGAGATGAAGCCAGGGAAGAAGTCCTCGCCAATAGCTACAGAAGCGCCAAGCTGGCGCTGAAGATTGCTATCGACAAAGCCAAGGCTGAGAGCAGGAGGGTGATGCTGGAAGATCTGGACCGGGATCCATGGGGACGCCCCTACCTCGTAGTGAGGAATAAAATCCGCCCCTGGACACCCCCCCTGACTCAAACCCTTGAGCCTGGATTCGTGGAGACCGTGGTTTCCTCCCTGTTCCCGGACAGAGAGGAACACACGCCGCCAGCGATGGTGCCTCCCTGGCAGGAGGACGAGGAGGACGAAGAGGACACCCCGAATGTCAGCCTGGGGGAGATCGGGGCTGCTATTCTTCGGCTTCGAGCCAAAGGGAGCAAAGCCCCGGGACCAGACGGTGTTCCTGGACGCGTGTGGGTCATAGCGGAGGAGCAATACGCGGAGAGACTCAGAGGACTGTTCGACGCCTGCCTTCGGCAGGGCAGGGTTCCTCGGCTGTGGAAATCTGGTCGAATGGTCCTCCTGAGGAAAGATGGTCGGCCTGCTGATTCCCCCTCCGCGTACCGTCCGATCGTGCTGCTGGATGAGGCTGCAAAGCTCTTTGAGCGTCTAATAACAATGCGCCTCATTCAGCACATGGATGACACTGGACCGGACCTGGACGAAAACCAGTTCGGTTTTCGCCCGTGCAGGTCTACAATCCAGGCCATCAGCGCGGTGAGGGCCATAGCAGAGAATGCAGTCTCCAGGGGGCAGGTGGTGTTGGCGGTGTCACTAGACATCGCCAATGCGTTCAACACCATCCCATGGAGCTGCATAAGAGAGGCTCTCCGATATCATCGGGTGCCCTCTTACCTCCGCCGCACGATCGGAGACTACCTCCACGAGCGAGAAGTTGCCTACCCTGGCAGAGATGGATGGCGCAGGCACAATATGTCGTGCGGTGTTCCACAGGGGTCGGTCCTAGGGCCACTCCTGTGGAACATCGGCTATGACTGGGTGCTGCGAGGGGTGCTTCTCAGTGGCGTTCGCGTGACCTGTTACGCGGACGACACGCTGGTCACGGCTCAGGCGGGCACGCACCGAGAGTGCATGATGCTTGCCACAGCCGGTGTAGCACATGTTGTGGGCCGCATCCGCCGACTTGGCTTGGAGGTGGCTCTCAACAAGTCTGAGGCCATGTCCTTTCATGGTCCTCGCAACAAGCCGCCGGCTGGGGCGAGCATTGTGGTGGATGGCGTCCCTATTGAGGTACTGCCCAACATAAAGTACCTGGGTCTGGTGCTGGACAGCAGATGGTGCTTTGAGCCCCACTTCCGTCGCTTAGCACCAAAGCTCTCGGCTGCTGCGTCGGCACTTAGCAGGCTCCTCCCGAATATTTCGGGCCCTGGCAATGCCTGTAGGAGACTGTACATGGGAGTCGTGCGGTCCATGGCCCTTTACGGGGCCCCCATCTGGGCAGACACCCTGAATCGCCGTACCATCGCTCTCCTGCGAAGTTCGCAGAGAACGATAGCGATCAGGGTGGCCAGGGGGTACTGCACACTATCCCACGAGGCGGCCTGCCTACTGGCAGGAACATTGCCATGGGACTTGGACGCGAGGGCCCTCGCGTCAGTGTTCCACTGGCGTGAGGAGGCGCGTTCCCAAGGAGCCTATCCAGCTCCAAGGGAGGTAGAAGGCCGACGAGAGGAGCTGCGCCAGGCAGCTCTGGAGGAGTGGCAGCGCAGGCTGGAAACGCCTAGTGCTGGCCTGAGAGTGGTCGAGGCAGTACGTCCCGTGCTGATCCAGTGGGTGGACAGGCGGCACGGTTCCCTCACATACCGATTGTCGCAGATGCTTTCCGGGCATGGATGCTTTGGAAAGTATCTGCACTTGATCGGGAGGGAACTAACCGCTAGATGTCACCACTGTGACAACTGCCTCGTGGACACGGCCCAACATACGTTGGAAGAGTGTCCAGCCTGGGCGGAGCAGCGCGTCGAACTTGGCGTTGTGGTGGGGCGCGACCTCTCGCTGCCCGCTGTGGTCCAGGCCATGGTTGACAGCGAGAGGTCGTGGAAAACAGTTCTCACTTTCTGTGAGGCTGTGATGCGGGCCAAGGAGGATGCGGAGCGGGTGAGGGAAGCAACTTCCACTGATCCCGCGCGCCGCAGACGACCAGGGCGGAGACGGCGGGCGGATGTCGGCCATCTACCGCCCTAACAACGATGCGGGTCCCTCCCTGTGTGCACTGGACTTGAGGAGGAGGGCACATCAGGGGGGACCCAGGGACGATAAGACCCGAGAGGGCGCAACTACGGAGACCATCACCGTAGGAGCCACGGGCGGCAGACTCGGGGGAGTCTGTCGTTCCACTTACCATCTGGCTCGAGTCGGCGTTGCGTGTGTGTTCCGCGCACGCCACTCACCCTGAACGAGGCGGGGCCTAACAGGCCATCCACTGCCGGGTCGCGGAAGTATGTTTCGGCGATTCCCGGGTCCCGGCAACACAGTGGACGAGATGGAACACCGTTGGGTTTTAGTGGGTATACCGGGTGGTAACACCCGGGGAGTCCCACATAACCACGTCGTCCCCCCGGGCGGCGTGGTATGCGTAACGCATTTCCCAACGTTAAAAAAAAAAAAAAAAAAAAAAAAAAAAAAAAAAAAAAGGTTAGGTTAGGTTAGGTTAGGTTAGGTTAGGTTAGGTTAGGTTAGGTTAGGTTCCCGTGTGGAGTTGCTGATCTCCCATCGGGCGCGTCCCCAGGTGGCGGATAGGGGAATGCCCCCCCAGATATGGGGGGGTACCGGCTTCGGCCGGCGCGGACCAAAATCAGCAGGGGAGGGTGGTTGCTCTTCGTATCCCTCTGCGACCGCAGAGGGTACTGAAGATGCAACCTGGGGCTTCGGCCCGGCGTTGACAGGGGCGGTGGGTCCGGCAGCAATGCTGGGCAATGGCTTCGGCCACCGCCGGCCCGACCCGTAAACCAGACGCGTTGCTGTCTGGAACGGGGGCCGCCTCCGCACTGAGCGGAGGGGGCTGCGAGGAAGACAACCTCTATAAAATAATCACCCAAGCTTAAGGTCTGGCACCTGCCGATGGGCTGAATGGTCAGAGGTTTTGGCAGCAAGGGCGCCCCGGGGAGGTCACCCCGGTCAGAAAAGACAAACAACAAAAATGAATAAGCAGATCCGAAATTCTAGTCCGCCGGCGGGCACTCCAAGCGAGCGACCCCGCCCCTCTTCGGAGGGCAAGCCCCAATCGTATACGGCGGGGGGCAAAGACTGCTTCGTAGGCCAGCAAGATGCTGGCCTCCGTGAACACGACTTAGGCAACGAAAACGGTTTAGGATTGAGCAAAAGTTTGGATGTGAGGGAACTGAGAAGTGGGAGAAAATCGGACAGAGTTCCGGGAAGAACAGACAAGGAAGCCAGGGTCAGTCTTACTAGACTGTCGGTCGGGCGGGACGCGCTAATGGTGCTCCCCGGCCCGAGTAGGAAGGATGCCACGAGCGACGGAGAGGACACGGAGGGCTCCGTCGTTTCAATGAGATCGGTGGCTTCAGCAGGTTCCGGAGTCTCTCGCGCTGCAAAGCGTGCAAGACTGCCAGGGCCTGCAACAAACGGAGGGTCGCCGAAGTCGAAGCGCAAGCCTCGACCTAGGCAAAAACCAGAGATCGAGATAGATGATAACGATCCCTATCTATCCTCGGTATCAGTGTCATCCACACGATCCAAGGACACTCTGCCCAGCGTGGAGGACCTGGCGTCGGAAATGAGGGAACAGCCAGTGGCCGACCTAGGAGCTCGAATCCTCGAGTCCATGGAGACGGTCACCAAAGTCGCGGATCACTCCAAGAACCTGAAGGGCAATTTTGTACGGTCCTTGAGGTTGGCGGCGATCACGGCAAAGGCTGCGGCTGGCGAAATGGCGCAACGAACGGCGTCGATTGGCAGCGAGGGATGGCTTGAGAGGGAAAACGCAAACTTGCGCTCCAAACTCTCAGGGGTGGAGGATAGGCTTAAGACCCTGCAGGCCGAGATGGAGCTTCTCCGCCAGCGGGAGCGCGCGCCTCCCAGAAAAGAGGACAGAAGACAGCCCGCCAGGGGCGCCGATGAAATCCTAATGGATCGCATCGGAGCCCTTGTCGAAAACAAGCTGGCTGCTTTCAAGGCGGAACTACTCCCAGGCCGAGCAATCAGGCCGCCCCTGGGTAAGAGGCTGGTGACAAGCGACGCTCCAGCAGCGGCGCTACCACCACCGCCGCCACCTAAGCCGAGAAGGGGCTCTGACGAGATCCTCATGGATAGAGTTGGAGCCCTGATCGAGAGGAAGCTGGCCGACTTCAAAGCTGAGCTGTATCCGGACAGGGTCCGCAGACCGAACCAGGAACCAGCTCCAGTCGCTCCAGTAGTGGCGCCTGCGACAGCAGCGCCCAAGAAGAAGAAGAAGAAAGCAAAAAAGGGTGGGAAGAAAGGTGCCAACCTGCAGCCGCCCCCAGTGCCGAAGGGTGCTCCGGCAGTGACAGCGACAGTAGCCGGTCCCTCAGGACTTCAGACCCGTTCATGGGCCCAGGTCGCAGGCAAGAAGCCTGCCTCTCGACCATCTGAGAGGGCAGCTGCTTCAAAGCCCAAACCGGCTAAGCCACAAAAGCCAGCCCAACAGGCGAGCAGTGTTAGAGCCAAGCCAGCTCGGCCCCCTAACACTGCTGTTGTGGCCGTGACTGTCCCCGAAGGGGCTGACACCACCTATGCTGCGGTCATGGGTGTAGCAAAGCAGCGCGTGAGTCTCGCAGAATGCGGGATCTCTGATCTTCGGCAGAAGAGGGCTGCGACCGGTGGACTGATCCTAGAGGTCCCTGGTCCTGACAGTGCTAGGAAGGCAGATGACCTCGCCGCGCGCCTGCGCAGCGCTCTCACGGATATGAATGTGCGCATATCGCGTCCGGTGAAGACTGGCGAGATCAGGGTCACGGACTTTGATGAGTCCGTAACCCAGGTTGACATCGCTTCTGCGATCGCGGACCAGGGGGGCTGTTCGCGGGAGGATGTCAAAGTCGGAGAAATCCGCCTTTCGCCACGGATGATGGGCACAGCTTGGGTTAAGTGCCCGCTCATCGCTATCCGCAAACTCGCAGGCACGGCGAGGCTAAGAGTGGGGTGGGCATCGGCGCGAGTCCAGGTGTTAACGGCTAGGCCGTTGCAATGCTTCAAATGCCTGGAGATGGGACATGTCAGATCTCAATGTCCCAACGCCGAGGACCGCAGCAGCTGCTGTTACAAATGTGGCCTGACTGGTCACAAAACAGGCAGCTGTCAAGCACGCGAGCCCAAGTGCCCGGTCTGTACAGACCTCGGGCGACCGTCGAATCACCGACTGGGTAGCCAGCAGTGCACCCCTCCTAAGAGGAGAAAGGGCAGAGGACAGCAGCAGAATCCTCAACCCAGCCGGGACGTAGCGCCATCTTCGCGCCAGGGCGAAAGCCCACCGGAGGCTATGGAGGCCCAAGATTCCCTCCCCTAAGAGTCCTTCAGTGCAATCTGAACCACTGCCGCGCAGCTCAAGACCTACTGCTGCAGACGCTCGCGGAGTGGTCGATTGCACTGACAGTTGTCGGAGAACCCTTCCGCGTTCCGGACCATCCTCGATGGTTCCCAGGCGACGGCGGTTCCGTGGCTATACACTGGGGAGGAGGACGAAGCGACCCTCCCTGTTCCCTGCTCTGCAGTGGACAGGGATTCGTCGCAGTGGAATGGGGGCATTTGGCGGTGGTCGGATGCTACATCTCGCCCAATTGTCGCCTCGAAGCATTCGAGTCTTACCTGGACTCGGTGGCAAACTGCATCCGCAGCTGCCGCCCTCGTCCGGTGCTTGTGCTGGGGGATTTCAATGCCCACGCCAGACAATGGGGAGGTGCTCGGGACACACCAAGGGGCGAGACTCTGCAGGAGTGGGCGGACGGATTAGACCTGCGTTTGCTAAACCAGGGGTCCGTAAGCACCTGTGTGCGGTGGCAGGGGGAGTCGGTCGTCGACTTGTCATGGGCGACTCCCGCTGCAGCGCGCTTAGTGTCCGGTTGGCGAGTGGCGGAGGAGCTGGTCACTCTCTCCGACCACAGACATATCATCATCGATGTCTCAGGTCGCCAACCGGAACGCTCTCAGAGTGACGTGGGATCACCGCGCCGTTGGTCCCTGAAACTACTTGACCAGGACCTCCTTGTAGCGGCGGCCAACGTCGCCTTGTGGCCGGGCGGAAGGATCGCTTCCGACCCTGAACAGGAAGCGTCCTGGTTTCGGAGCGCGATGACGTCCATATGTGACGCGTCGATGCCCCGAGTGAAGGCCCTAATCCGGAAGAAGGTGTACTGGTGGTCAGAGGAATGCGCGCATTTGCGAGTGGCATGCCTCCGAGCCCGACGCCAGTACACCCGAACAAGAAGAAGACGCCGAGCCACGCCGGAAGAAAAAGCCGATGCCTATGCGACATACAGAGAGGCGACAAAGGTGTTCCAATTCGCCGTCTCTGACGCAAAGGCTCGGGCATGGCAAGAGCTCCTGGAAGATCTGAGCAGGGACCCATGGGGCCGCCCGTACAAACTAGTACTGGGCAAGCTCCGGCCGTGGGTACCTCCCTTAACGGAGACAATGGACCCCGTTCTACTGCGGACAGTGATTGACTCACTGTTCCCTAGGGTCCAGGACAGCACTCCTGTCACCCCATCCTCTGCAGATCCTATACCTTGGTCTGCACAGTTTGAGGTGTCGCAGGACGAGCTTGACCGAGCTGTCAAACGCTTAAGAGCCAAGAACACCGCCCCAGGTCCTGACGGAATTCCGGGACGGGCCTGGGTGCTGGCTCTTACCGTCCTTGGAGACAGATTGAGGCAACTCTACACCTCTTGCCTCCGCGAAAGCCTTTTCCCCTCCGGGTGGAAAGACTCGAGCCTGGTTCTCCTGAGGAAGGAAGGCAGGGCTGCAGACTCTCCCTCTGCATATCGTCCCATATGCCTACTCGATGAGGTCGGCAAACTGTTCGAACGAATAGTGGCCGACCGAATCGTCGATCATCTGGTGCTGGAAGGTCCCAACCTATCGGAGTACCAGTTCGGCTTCCGACGGGGTCGATCGACAGTGGACGCGATTCTTCGCGTCCGCTCTCTGTCCGACGAGGCCGTATGCCAGGGCGGGGTGTCGTTGGCGATAAGTCTAGATATCGTCAACGCGTTCAACTCCCTGCCCTGGCAGGCGATTAGGGAGGCTCTGGTGTATCACCAAGTACCTCCCTATCTCCGAGAGATAGTTGGCGCCTATTTACAGGACAGGCACATAACGTATGTGGGACGAGATGCAGAGGTACATCGGAGGCCGGTCTACTGCGGGGTCCCTCAGGGGTCCGTCCTGGGTCCCCTGCTTTGGAACCTAGCCTACGACCCAGTCCTGAGAGTCGATCTCCCCGCTGGCGTGCACGTTGTCTGTTACGCGGACGACACGCTTGTGCTGGCCAATGGAGACAGCTTCGAGACGACGGCTCGGCTTGCCGAGTTGGGGGTGGCATGTGTTACCCGGAGAATACATGATCTTGGCCTCCAGGTAGCGCCGCACAAGACCGAGGCGCTGTGGTTCCACAACCTCTCACGGGGCGAGGAACCACCAGACTCGTCGATTCGCGTCGGCGATGCTCAAGTACGGGTTGGTAGGCACATAAAATATCTTGGCCTTATCCTGGATGGTCGGTGGGATTTCTGGGAACACCACAATCGCCTGAACACCAGAGTCGAGAAGGTGATTGGCGCACTACATCGCATACTACCCAATCTCGGTGGACCGAGAGAGGGAGTACGGCGCCTCTATGCCGGAGTAGTGCGATCGATGGCACTCTACGGTGCGCCTGTTTGGGCCTCTAGCCTGACAAGCGACCAACGGCACAAACTTAACAGTTTACAGCGGAGAGTGTCCATCAGAATCGTGAGGGGATATCGCACGATATCATACGAGGCTGCTATGCTCCTGGCCCGATGCCCGCCTCTAGACATCTTGGCGGACATGGATGCGCGAACGTACCATCTTGCTCGCAGCATCCGCCAGAGAGGAGAGCCTCAGCGTGCTGTGGAGAGGCTCAAAGAGCACGAGCACCTAAAAGCGCTCGAGGAATGGAGAGTGCGACTCGAAGGGCCACGACCCTCACGACAGCGAGTCGTCGGGGCAATACTTCCATCTTTTGCTCCGTGGATGGATAAGTGCTGGAACGGCTCGTATCGGCTGACGCAAGTGCTCACCGGACACGGCTGTTTCGGTCACTATCTACACAGGATTGGTCGCGAAACATCAGCGCAATGTCATCACTGTAGTGACGATGAGGATGATGCCCAGCATACGCTGGAAGAATGTCCGGCGTGGAACACGGAACGACGCACCCTGATCTCAACGATTGGGGCTGATCTTTCTCCCCCAGCAGTAGTTGCGGCTATGTTGTCGGGAGAAAGTCACTGGAGGGCCATGGTCACTTTCTGTGAGTCCGTCATGACCCAGAAGGAGGCTGCGGAGCGAGATCGGGAGAGGAGGGATCCCGCCCGGAGAAGGCGACGTCGGCGACGCGCGGTAGCGGCAGTAGCCGTGGCTGTCTAGCCGAGTCCGCCCTGTAGCACCGGGTGCAAGAATAGGGCTACGGTACCCCCTGCCTGTCGTAAGAGGCGACTGAAAGGGGACACTGGAGATCGTGGGTGGTAAGGGCGGGGGCCCGAACCGCCCAACACACGGTCTCCGGGAGGGACGGCAACGCGACATGGCCTCGCGTTGCTGTAAATGCGGGATGGCGTAGGGGTGGGGACCTACCCCGGGACGCGCATTTTTTATAGCAGGCGCGAGGGAAGCACCGGTGCGTTCGCTAGAGATCCCGGAGCTTCCCGACATGCGCAGCAGAGGGCCATCGGAGGGGTTTTAGTCGGTAAGAGTCCGACATAACCTCGTCACTCCCCCGGGTGGCGAGGTATCCATGAGGATTTCCCCTTCGTTACCAAAAAAAAAAAAAAAAAAAAAAAAAGGTTAGGTTAGGTTAGGTTAGGTTAGGTTAGGTTAGGTTAGGTTTTTTTTTTTTTTTTTTTTTTTTTTTTTTTTTTTTTCTAGTACCCCTGCCGCGCAAGATAGGCAGGGACTTTCTCATGGACATACATAACTTTATTATCTATATATTAGTTTTATTCTATTCTGCCCGCAATAGGGCCCTACTCTGCGCACACTATCAGTCTGTTCCTCTATTACCATACCAGTTCTCGCATTTATGCCTCTCGCACTTTCATTCATCATCTTTCATTCTTTTCATACCTACTTCCTACTCTACACTTATTACTAGGGGAAGGGAATGGACACAGGGGGATTATTTTTATTTTTCTGGTTTTCAATTTTATTATTTTACAAAGTAATCCTATTCTATTTCTTACTTGCTAACAATTGTCAATTATGCTCTAACTTATTTCTAATTACTTAAATCTATTTATTTTTACAAATTGGCTATTATAAGTATATGACAATATACTATATAGTCAGCTTTTCTTTAACTATTTCTCTTATTTACTAACGTTACAATTTTTCTTACAAAACTAACAAAAGCTTCACAATTTTTCCTATCTACAATAATTTGGCTCAGGTTTGCAGTCTCTACCTTGTAGCCAATTCTCTGCTCTAGGTCATACCTCTCCCTGCCGTATATGGGGCAATCCACGAGAAGGTGGGGAACCGTTTCTGCAGTGTCCGGGTCGCAGGCGCACGCTGGGTTGTCCTTGCATTTGAAGCGAGTCAAATACTCGGAGAACCCACCGTGCCCCGTTAGAGCCTGGGTCAACTCCTTGGTGATACTCAGCTTGCGTACCGTCCTGTACGCCTCAACCGCACTCGGGAAAAACAGCTTGGTGGTAGACGCTGTGTGCCCCGTGCTGTATCTCCGGTTCCATTCGTCAAGCGTATCCATGCGGATAAAGCGTTTGACGAATGATACCGGGTACATATCGTAGTCCGGCTTGCGTTTCGACTTTAGGGCAGCCTCCTTTGCGAGCGAGTCGGCTCTCTCGTTACCCTCCAACCCCGCGTGAGCTTTGATCCAGAACAAGGAGACGCTCTTGTTCTGGATGTTACTGCGGTAAATGGCGTCTCTAGATTCCACGGCAAGAGGATGGAGGGCTTCGGGGTTCACGACTGTGAGGAGGGCTGCCATAGAGTCGCTGTATATGGCACAGCTGGTCTCTCTACGTTTCAGGGCCTCCCGAGTGGCTTCGCAGAGAGCGAGAAGCTCGGCCTGGTAGACGGTGCAATAGGATGGCAAAGCAAGCTTTCGGGTTTTCGTCTCCGTCGCACCAGTCCAGATGGATAGTGCGGCTCCGACCTTTCCCTCTATCTTGCTGCCATCCGTGAAAATGCGGACATCAAAGTCGCAGTTGGCCCGGTATTGTTCCTCGTCTACCAGGTGACGAAGCTCTATCGCTCCCCGTTCTGCTGGGTGCGGCATCTGGAGTGCCGATGCAACACGCTCGATCTCCCCACCCGCCAGCGCTGGATGGCATACTCCCCTTCGGGCCTCATACAACGATGCAGCCTCCTGTATACGCAGGTCCAAGGGGAGTATCCCAGCCAGCACCAGTGCCGAGTTCAGGGACACCGTGCGATATGCACGGCACATCTTCTGGGCGAAGCCTCGCTGAACACTGTTCAGCTTAGCTTGCACTCCCAGTTTGTTGGACGCCGGCACCCACGCGCTTGCCGCGTACAAGACGATAGGCTCTACCACCGCAGTGTATATGCTGCGTATCACTTCCGGATGCAGACCCCAACTCACCCTTGCGGCCCTAGACAACTGCTTGTAGATTCCTACAGCTTTAGAACAGACGTTGGCGACGTGTGTGTTAAATGTTAATTTTTCATCAATGGTCAGGCCTAAAAGTTTTATCTGTTTGGACATGCCAATGTCGATCCCACCCATGGTCAGGTGTGGGGTGTCATGCTTAAGCTTCCGCGTCACCAGCATTGCGCTGGTCTTATGCGGTGCGAATCTGAGCTTATTCATGACCCCCCACACCCGAACATATTCGAGAGCGGCATTGGCATGCCTTTGTATCTCTTGTGCAGTGTGTGCGTCAAATACGAGTACCACGTCATCCGCAAATGCTTGGCACGTATGCCCACGTTCCTCTAATCCCTTCAATAGAGGGTCCAGCAGAAGGTTCCATAATATGGGACCACCGATTGACCCCTGGACACATCCCTTCTCGGTTGTGGTCTCGTACTCCGCACCCCCGTACCTTACTCTCACCATTCTTTCGCTCAAGTAACTTTCAACGACCTTTCTCAAGTTTACCGGGCACCTTTCCTCAGCCAGTCGTACTTTGATTTTCGGCCACCATGCGCTGTCGAAGGCTCCCTCTATATCCAGAGACACGAGGGTTATGATTTTCTTCTCCTCGAGCTTGGATCTTATGTGCTTCATCAGCGTATAGAGGGAGTCCTCAGTGCTTTTCTGGGGCATAAAGCCGTACTGGCGGGTACTCATCCTCGGCAGTAAGTGGAACTTGAGTCGGGCCACGATCATCTTTTCATAGATTTTCCCCAACACAGGCAAAAGCCCAATCGGCCTGTAGGATTTGGGGGAATCGTACCTTTCTTTCCCGGGTTTACGGAGCACGATGACCGTCGCCTCCTTCCACTGTTTTGGGAAGTATCGATGTTCCAGGCACTTGTTCATTAAGTGCAAGATGATTGTAGGGTTATGGTCAATCAGGTGGTCCCATATATCCGCCGTTAACCCATCGGAGCCCGGAGCCTTTTTCGGGTTAAACGATTTAGTGGCTCTGACCAGTTCGTCCATGGTAAATGGGGGATCGCAAGGCTCATCTTGCTCTCCCTCATTTGACGTCCCTGCCCTAGTCCTTATTTCCCTATGCTCCATACTGTCCTCTTCCGTACTATCCCGGGGATAGAAGATCTCTGCCAGATACTTCGCCGAGCTTTCGGCATCCAGCACTATTCCGTCCCTGACCATTGGCACGTCTTCTTCTCTTTTCGTCGTTCTACCTATTACCCTGTAGATGCCCTCCCACATCCCTTCCCTGTCCTGCTTTCCGCAGAAACCCTTCCAGCTCTCGACCTGTGCTTTGACCACTTCCAACTCATACTTCTCTTTGTGTTTCAGGTACTCTTCGACAACCTTCGGTTTCCTGATTGGCGCTGCACAACGGATCCTTCTCTTCTTCGTGGCGACTTCCCTCTTCAAGTTCGCGAGTTCTTCGGACCACCACGGCAAGGTAAGTTTTTCTACATTTCTTTTCTTAGGTATTGCGTGCGTGCTTGCTTCTATGGCTGTTGATGTTGTTTTGTCCACTATGTTGTCAATTTCGTTTGTGTTGTTAATTTTGTCTATTGTCTCTATTGTTAAATTATTTTGTAGCATAATTTGGGCCAGCTTCGCATGAAACTGGCCCCAATCAGCCTTTTTTGTATTGAATGTTCTGGTTGTTCTGCAAACACGTACACCTCTAGATTTTTGTAGATTCACCCGAAACTCCAGGCCGTTGTGGTCCGACCCCGTCAGGTCCTCGACCACTCTCCAGCCGTCAATGACTGCCAACATGTCCGATGTGCAGGCCGTTATGTCGACGCAGCTGGTATAACGTCTTTCCCCTCTGATGACGTCGAAGGTTGGAGTTTCCCCTGTGTTGAGTATCTGTAGTCCAAGCTGGTCGAGAGCTCCAAGCACCTCCTCGCCTCTCTCGTTGGTGGTGCTACTCCCCCACCAGATACTCCAGGCGTTGGCGTCTCCTCCCACTATGAGCCTGTTAGGTCCCGTCTTGTTTTCAACCTTTTTGAGGACATCCAGGTAGGGCCCTAGTGGCTGGTCTGGCTCGAAGTAGAACGAGACTAGCGTGAGTTTCCAGGCACTGGTTTGGATCCCCACCACGACGATGTTTTCCGTGGTGAGTTCTGGGTACTGTATCACGTTAAGGTCCGGATCGAAAATGGCTATCGCCGCCTTAACGGTCCCGCTTCCTGACCTGGTGCTCTGGAATACTCTAACGCCTCTAAACCCGCTCATCTTCGTTGCTCCGCCCACATAGGGTTCCTGGATTAGCGCTGCGGTTGCTTTGCGCTTTCCGGCCTCAATCATCAGCTCCTGGGTCGCCAGCTTCTTCCTCTGGAGGTTCGCCTGAAGTATCTTATAAGGCATGATCTGGTTTGTGTCCACTTCAGCAATATGCCACCGAGGCTCGTGCCAGTCTGTCCCATTTGACCCGGACTGGGCATTCTTTGCTGAAGGAGTTGTGCGCTGCGTTGTCTATTCCGGCTTTGATGCAGTTTCGACACTCTGGTTCTGCTCCCACTACCCGTTGTGGACAATCCATTCTAAGGTGTGGTCCGGCGCAATGACTACACAAGTCCTCAGTCTCCTTGCAGAACCGTCGGCCATGGCCGTACCCCAGACAGCGCGTGCATTGCACTAATGGGGACTGGTCCTCTGCGTATATGGTCTGCAGATCGATGCGGACCCTTCCCTTATTCATTACCCTGTTCCAGATCGTGGGGGATGTGGTAACAATTACATGATTCGTATTTGGGTTTCTTGCGTTCCGCCTGTATTTTACCATTATTCGGTCATCCTCTCCGTCGAGGCCTTGAAAAACGTCCCGATTCTGATTTCTCAGCGCCCTCAGCATTTCTTCGTCCGAGTGGATGCGGAGGACGCCTCTGAAGATCAGTAACGGGTCCTTGTTCTTCACCTCCTCGACATTGAGGTTGGGCCCTGCGCTCGCTATCTTATCCTTCACCTTTGTCCTTTCAGCCTTTGTCCTGCACCCCAAGATAACCTTCCTATCTTTGGCTTTCCGGACTCTGTCAATCTCGATACCCCCTTCCTTCGCATTGATAGCCTTCCTTACTCTGTCCATTACTTCCTCTCCTGTTTCCTCTTTGTCCGTCGAGGTAATGATGACGGAATGCAACGCGGTTCGCTCTGAGGACACTTGTTTTGGTGGGCCTGCTACCACGCTTGCATAGGAGGGTTGTGCGATGGTTTCGTTCCTCCTCTCTATGGACTCTTTAAGCTCCTCGAGCTTCCTTCCATTTTCCAGTAGGAGTGCCATCTGTTCTTCCATCTTTCCCAATATCCTATCCTCGGTCTCTTTGTCTGTTTTCCCTTTTCCTACCGTTACTTGTTCCCTTTCCGTCTCTTCCCTACCTAATACCACTTTTTCTTTTTCAGGTCCCTGCATCGTTCCCCATGCTGTGGCTTTGTCCGCCTCCGCTTCTTTGTAGCATCTGTACAAATTGTCGAGGGCGGCAGTGAGGCCGTTTTTGAGCTCGGTCTTTATGTTTCTTGACTCGCTCAGGTAAGTTTTCCCCTTTGTCACCCAGGTCCTAGCCTTGGCAGCTCGGGTGACAGGTGTAGAGGGGAGCGTTGGTGAGTCAATTTGTGCTGTTGCCCGTGCTCCTTGTGAAGGAGCTCGCTTGCGCTGGGTGGATTTGGGGGGGGCAACCACCCTGGGGTGCGAGGGGGGTGTGACCTGAGTCGAGTTTGCTAGTTCGCCTGCCTCCCAAGCGTCTATGCTGAGCCTGACGTTCGGTTTTGTGCTTGGGCTGGCTCTTAGTTTTTCAGGGGCCTTGGGGGATTCGGGCCTGGTCATGTCGCGTTTTGCAGGTGTTCTAAAGCCAAAACTCATTTTCACTCACAGGGGTACACGTCAATAAATGTCAAAAGTATAATAGTCTCCAAAAGTGGAAACAGTTAATATAATATAAAAGTTGTAAAAGTAAAAATAGATGTAAAAATAAAATTGTAAAAATATATGCGTTACTTAATAATTTATTAATTTTTTGTCCTTCTTTTCAGGTTTGCTGCGCGGCAACGTGTCAACTCTACGAGTTCCGGTATGTCAATCTGTGTGGACGCGTCTACGCCGGTCAACCCGGAGCTGCAGGTGTGTGGAGTAAATAAGGTAAGTGTTAAGGTAAGTGTTGCTGTTTGTATGTATGTGTGAGTGTGTGTGTGTATATGTGTGTATGTGTGTGCGTGTGTGTGTGTGTGTGTGTGTGTGTGTGTGTGTGTATTTATGTATGTGCGTCGCCAAGTTGTCCCTGTAACCGTCTGTCAAGCTGTAGAAATGTGGCAGAGACAGTAGAGCAGATATAACTCAAGCTATACAATAAGGAGACTTCCAATAATAATATAGGGAGCCGTCACAAACACAAGAATTTATAAAGTAACAATGTATATACGAATGTAAATATTTTTAACTCTAGGTAGAGTCCGGTCGCGTTCTGTCCCTGGAATCGCCTCTATAGGTCCTATTTAGGTCTGGGCCAGGAAAAAATCTGGTTGTGTTAGGACGATTTCCAGAGATAGAGTCGAAAAACTGTTTGCGCTCTACGTAGAGTCACAATTTGTACGTCAACAGAGAGGCCTTGGGAAGCCCTATTTAACAAAAGAAATCGCGTTGCGATAGCTCCAGTGGTTCTCGAGTTATAGCGTCTTGAATTATTCCAAGATGGCGGCTCAAGTGTCAAGTTTACACTTTGAAGAAGTGTAGCTCCGCCGCTATTTGTCGTAGACCACTAGAGCTTCGGCTTATTTATATCAGCCAGACCTCCTCTATCCACCGGAATGGCTTTCAGGCTGAAAAATTTTCAGGTGTCCAATTTTCCTGAAAACCACCCCAAGGGACAGTTTAGACCGGGGGACGGTCAGCAAAGAAAGTCCCAGCCAAATCGGACGATATGGAGCAGAGCCAGAGAAGTCCAAACTTTTTTGACAGCTGTCAAACTCTATGTTTGACGGCGTCTATCTCCGTAACTACTACAGCTACGGTATCGGAGTTTGGGCTTCTCCGTATCAGCACCACCTGAAGTTTTTACTGAAACCACTTTCAGGCCAAAAAATTTTCAGGACGCCGATCGTCCTGAAATTCAGAAGGCGGATAGGGGTGAAGCCCCTGAAGCCAAGGAAAGAAATCCCAGTGTCCTAGGCCCCGTACTTATCGAGCTATGGGGCGTCAAAGTTGGTTTGACAGCTGACCTAGCTGTCAAAGTCCGGCTTTGGGGGCGAATTGCTCAGCTCCTATTGCTCCTAGAAGCACGGGGTTTTGGATGCCGGATTTGGCCCGATCTCCTCTACCTCCTGAAAGTGGTTTCAGGCGAAAAAATTTCAGGCGTCCGATTCGCCTGAAAACTATCTACGATCAAAATTTCGCCGCCGCTCTGTCCAACCTTCAAAATCCCAACTTCGTGGGACTAATATTACAGGAGCTATTAATTTTCTAAAATTTTCAAGATGGCCGAAAGAGTGGTCGATTTCGCGTAAAAATGGCCCTTATTGAGCTAGAGACCCAATCTTTGGGTTCTCTAGGTCCGAAAGGTGTATCTAAAGCTATTTACGGTGAAAGAATTTTGAATTTATGAGTACTTTTGAATTAATTACGAAAAAACACATTAAATTCAATAGCTCCTGAAATACCAAACACAAAAATACAAATAAAATCTTAAAAATCGTGTAAATTGCGGGGCTTTAAATTACGATAAACACATTTTAGGTACAAGCATAAACTGAGAAGAAAAAGCTGAAAAACCAACTTTTTCAGGAATTTGCCTGCAAAAACACTATTTTCAGCCTGAAAATTATCAAATTTTGATATTCTATAGGGCTAATTAGCGCGCAACGGGATATCAAATAAAAATACAATAAAATGAAGTAGTTTAGGAGGTACAAAATTCTAAAGTTAAGAGTTTATATTTAAATTATTAAGAAAAATAAAAGTCCAAAAATTCTGAAACTTTTTCAGGATCACTTCCCGCCTGCAGATGAAGGTTTCGGCGTTTGAACGAGGAGTCTAGCTCAACTCGTTCAATGACCTCGTGGCACGTGTTTTTTGTTTTTCAGCGAAAAACGTTAACTTCCCGAAGCGTGAAAAATCCCGAAAAATTTCAGGAGGTACACCTCTGTGGTTCCCGAGAAGCCCCGAAAAAATTTTCAGGGGGGCCGCGTCAGTTTCACAGTTATGCAGCTCCAGATGGTAAAAGTGAGGTTATCTGACCTTTTTTCAGCTCTCCTGCTTACACTGAAATCCTGTACTTGTTATCCGATATGTCACTGCACAGATCTCACAAAAACGCACTTTCTGGCACTTGTTTCACTAAAATCGGACAAGGATTACTATTTTTAAGCTATTTTTAAAGGTGGAGCACTATGAGATTAGGTGTTAACCGGTCAGAGGGAGGCTTGCAACTGGGTTAGGTTAGGTTAGGTTAGGTTAGGTTAGGTTAGGTTAGGTTAGGTTAGGTTAGGTTAGGTTAGGTTAGGTTAGGTTAGGTTAGGTTAGGTTAGGTTAGGTTAGGTTAGGTTAGGTTAGGTTAGGTTAGGTTAGGTTAGGTTAGGTTAGGTTAGGTTAGGTTAGGTTAGGTTAGGTTAGGTTAGGTTAGGTTAGGTTAGGTTAGGTTAGGTTAGGTTAGGTTAGGTTAGGTTAGGTTAGGTTAGGTTAGGTTAGGTTAGGTTAGGTTAGGTTAGGTTAGGTTAGGTTAGGTTAGGTTAGGTTAGGTTAGGTTAGGTTAGGTTAGGTTAGGTTAGGTTAGGTTAGGTTAGGTTAGGTTAGGTTAGGTTAGGTTAGGTTAGGTTAGGTTAGGTTAGGTTAGGTTAGGTTAGGTTAGGTTAGGTTAGGTTAGGTTAGGTTAGGTTAGGTTAGGTTAGGTTAGGTTAGGTTAGGTTAGGTTAGGTTAGGTTAGGTTAGGTTAGGTTAGGTTAGGTTAGGTTAGGTTAGGTTAGGTTAGGTTAGGTTAGGTTAGGTTAGGTTAGGTTAGGTTAGGTTAGGTTAGGTTAGGTTAGGTTAGGTTAGGTTAGGTTAGGTTAGGTTAGGTTAGGTTAGGTTAGGTTAGGTTAGGTTAGGTTAGGTTAGGTTAGGTTAGGTTAGGTTAGGTTAGGTTAGGTTAGGTTAGGTTAGGTTAGGTTAGGTTAGGTTAGGTTAGGTTAGGTTAGGTTAGGTTAGGTTAGGTTAGGTTAGGTTAGGTTAGGTTAGGTTAGGTTAGGTTAGGTTAGGTTAGGTTAGGTTAGGTTAGGTTAGGTTAGGTTAGGTTAGGTTAGGTTAGGTTAGGTTAGGTTAGGTTAGGTTAGGTTAGGTTAGGTTAGGTTAGGTTAGGTTAGGTTAGGTTAGGTTAGGTTAGGTTAGGTTAGGTTAGGTTAGGTTAGGTTAGGTTAGGTTAGGTTAGGTTAGGTTAGGTTAGGTTAGGTTAGGTTAGGTTAGGTTAGGTTAGGTTAGGTTAGGTTAGGTTAGGTTAGGTTAGGTTAGGTTAGGTTAGGTTAGGTTAGGTTAGGTTAGGTTAGGTTAGGTTAGGTTAGGTTAGGTTAGGTTAGGTTAGGTTAGGTTAGGTTAGGTTAGGTTAGGTTAGGTTAGGTTAGGTTAGGTTAGGTTAGGTTAGGTTAGGTTAGGTTAGGTTAGGTTAGGTTAGGTTAGGTTAGGTTAGGTTAGGTTAGGTTAGGTTAGGTTAGGTTAGGTTAGGTTAGGTTAGGTTAGGTTAGGTTAGGTTAGGTTAGGTTAGGTTAGGTTAGGTTAGGTTAGGTTAGGTTAGGTTAGGTTAGGTTAGGTTAGGTTAGGTTAGGTTAGGTTAGGTTAGGTTAGGTTAGGTTAGGTTAGGTTAGGTTAGGTTAGGTTAGGTTAGGTTAGGTTAGGTTAGGTTAGGTTAGGTTAGGTTAGGTTAGGTTAGGTTAGGTTAGGTTAGGTTAGGTTAGGTTAGGTTAGGTTAGGTTAGGTTAGGTTAGGTTAGGTTAGGTTAGGTTAGGTTAGGTTAGGTTAGGTTAGGTTAGGTTAGGTTAGGTTAGGTTAGGTTAGGTTAGGTTAGGTTAGGTTAGGTTAGGTTAGGTTAGGTTAGGTTAGGTTAGGTTAGGTTAGGTTAGGTTAGGTTAGGTTAGGTTAGGTTAGGTTAGGTTAGGTTAGGTTAGGTTAGGTTAGGTTAGGTTAGGTTAGGTTAGGTTAGGTTAGGTTAGGTTAGGTTAGGTTAGGTTAGGTTAGGTTAGGTTAGGTTAGGTTAGGTTAGGTTAGGTTAGGTTAGGTTAGGTTAGGTTAGGTTAGGTTAGGTTAGGTTAGGTTAGGTTAGGTTAGGTTAGGTTAGGTTAGGTTAGGTTAGGTTAGGTTAGGTTAGGTTAGGTTAGGTTAGGTTAGGTTAGGTTAGGTTAGGTTAGGTTAGGTTAGGTTAGGTTAGGTTAGGTTAGGTTAGGTTAGGTTAGGTTAGGTTAGGTTAGGTTAGGTTAGGTTAGGTTAGGTTAGGTTAGGTTAGGTTAGGTTAGGTTAGGTTAGGTTAGGTTAGGTTAGGTTAGGTTAGGTTAGGTTAGGTTAGGTTAGGTTAGGTTAGGTTAGGTTAGGTTAGGTTAGGTTAGGTTAGGTTAGGTTAGGTTAGGTTAGGTTAGGTTAGGTTAGGTTAGGTTAGGTTAGGTTAGGTTAGGTTAGGTTAGGTTAGGTTAGGTTAGGTTAGGTTAGGTTAGGTTAGGTTAGGTTAGGTTAGGTTAGGTTAGGTTAGGTTAGGTTAGGTTAGGTTAGGTTAGGTTAGGTTAGGTTAGGTTAGGTTAGGTTAGGTTAGGTTAGGTTAGGTTAGGTTAGGTTAGGTTAGGTTAGGTTAGGTTAGGTTAGGTTAGGTTAGGTTAGGTTAGGTTAGGTTAGGTTAGGTTAGGTTAGGTTAGGTTAGGTTAGGTTAGGTTAGGTTAGGTTAGGTTAGGTTAGGTTAGGTTAGGTTAGGTTAGGTTAGGTTAGGTTAGGTTAGGTTAGGTTAGGTTAGGTTAGGTTAGGTTAGGTTAGGTTAGGTTAGGTTAGGTTAGGTTAGGTTAGGTTAGGTTAGGTTAGGTTAGGTTAGGTTAGGTTAGGTTAGGTTAGGTTAGGTTAGGTTAGGTTAGGTTAGGTTAGGTTAGGTTAGGTTAGGTTAGGTTAGGTTAGGTTAGGTTAGGTTAGGTTAGGTTAGGTTAGGTTAGGTTAGGTTAGGTTAGGTTAGGTTAGGTTAGGTTAGGTTAGGTTAGGTTAGGTTAGGTTAGGTTAGGTTAGGTTAGGTTAGGTTAGGTTAGGTTAGGTTAGGTTAGGTTAGGTTAGGTTAGGTTAGGTTAGGTTAGGTTAGGTTAGGTTAGGTTAGGTTAGGTTAGGTTAGGTTAGGTTAGGTTAGGTTAGGTTAGGTTAGGTTAGGTTAGGTTAGGTTAGGTTAGGTTAGGTTAGGTTAGGTTAGGTTAGGTTAGGTTAGGTTAGGTTAGGTTAGGTTAGTTAGGTTAGGTTAGGT
>NW_026063223.1:0-23668 GCF_024362695.1 Pectinophora gossypiella
TTTATTCAGTGTTCCATAATCGCGCATCTTTCACTACTGCCGAAATTGATGAAATTTTAAGAATGGGGGATACACTTTACATGCAGTTAAAATATCTACTTCAGAGGGGTGTCAGTTATTTTATGCCAGATGAATTACCCAATGAGCTTCGCGTCGGGAATTACGTCGCACATATAGTTAGTATGGAGGACAACTGGATCATTTCTAATACATATCCTACAACTCCCGCGAATAAAGACATAGGTTTATTAACGTTAACACTTTCAAGGACAGAACGTCTATGGACGTTCCGATTCCAAGGAGTGTCATACTACCTATTATGAACCATTAATGACCCATGGTCTCTGTCCGTGAAAGGGTTAAAGAATATACTGGACAATAGAGTGTTTTTTAATACTAATGACTATACGGTCGATTCGCAATTCGCTTATAATGTGAACAACTCGAATCACAACGACAGTACCGATAGCATATTGTTTACGGGTCAGGGTTATACTTTTAGTTTTTGGCGGTTTAATGGTGAATATTATTTCTTTAACAGCCATGCAGTTAACAGCAACAACATTAATATAGGAACGGGTAAGCCAGAAGATGGTCCTTACGTAGCACGTTTATTTAAATGTAATTCAACCGAAGCGCTAGCCAAACTTTTGCTCGCGAATGAAGTTTACGACGGATCCGAATACTCATTAACCCGATTAAGAGTATTTAATGACGACCTTATATGGCAAAACGAAGCGCAGGTTAGTTCCGAAACGTCACAATCCATTTTAGTAGATTTAATATCATCACCATTACTGAATGAGAATCAAACTTTAGATTCGATTTTGATGAACTATCAATCAACCCTGGCCCCGCTTAAAACCTCTGTGCAAAATTTTGATATTAGTAAATTGGAAGTTGATTCAAATCCGGTAGCTGTATATAACACTACAAGTGATATAAAACTGACAATTTTAAAACCAGTTGTCCTATTAGAAAGAATCAGTAATCAAGACGAAAGCCAATGCGTTAAAAATAAAGGTGGCCGACCCAAAAAACAGAAACGCGGACCGAAACCAAGTAAAGAAAACGCGCATCGCGAAGCTGTCAGGAAATACACAACGAAAAACCCCGCTGTTAATCGCAAGGCAGTTCAACAGTATAGTGAACGCAATCCAGATATTCACCGCGAGGCCGTTCAACGGTACAACGAACGCAATCCAGACATTAACCGCGAGGCCGTTCAACGTTATAACGAGAACAACCCAGACGTTCATCGCGCGGCCGTTCAACGTTATAACGAGAACAACCCAGACGTTCATCGCGCGGCCGTTCAACGTTATAACGAGAACAACCCAGACGTTCATCGCGCGGCCGTTCAACGTTATAACGAGAACACCCCAGACGTTCATCGCGCGGCCGTTCAACGTTATAACGAGAACAACCCAGACGTTCATCGCGCGGCCGTTCAACGTTATAACGAGAACAACCCAGACGTTCATCGCGCGGCCGTTCAACGTTATAACGAGAACAACCCAGACATTCATCGCGCGGCCGTTCAACGTTATTACGAGCTCCACCCCGAAATTAACAAAAAAGCAGCACAAAGATATACAGAAAATTGTCGTAACATAGAAACACCGCTGAGATATTCAAAAAATTTAATAGGTGAAAAACAGGGGCATGAACTCAGTACTATTCGATTATATAATTTAAAAAATACGTCGCTTTTGTCTGAGCTAACATATAGATGTCCAAGATGTAATGCTCCATTGTTCGAAGAAGAGAAATCTCGTCGGCAATGGTGTTGTCATTCAGGAGAATATAACGTTCAGAATTTTCTCCCATTAAACGAAGAATTTTATTCAAATTCAGCTTTTTTAAATAGACCACGCGCTTACAATAATATTTTTGCATTTTCGGCATTAGGTGTTTCCCATGGTTACCATCATCCAGAAGGTATATCTTTTCTAAAAATTCAAGGACGTATTTACCACCGTATATTTGATTTGTCTTACAATGAAAGTCCTAATAATATTAATTTTTACATAAATGACAGTAGCGAAAGAGAGTTTAGCTGGCGAATTAAGTTTAGATAAAACGGTAGTTCGAATGATTACAGGGTTCATGCACACAGTTAATCCATACATAAAATGTTTTAGAAGGTTAAGTTTAGAGGTATCATCAGAAGCTTTCTTGAAGTTCGAAGAACTACACGTACGACTCACGGTAACATCCTCGGAGATCAACCTATTGGTCAAGAAATTGCTGCAATTATTAGTACAGACCGCGAAGAATTTTCTCCACGCTGTATTGTAGTCAAAAAGATAGCAGACGGTAGGCCTCGAACAATAGATATAATGGATTCCTTATACGAGACTTTCCAGTATCCTCTCTTATATCCTCACGGAAATACTGGTTGGCATCCAGATATGAGAGATAATAAGGGCAATAAGCTTAATCAGGTTAAATATGTCCGTTGTTTACTTTTATCAGAATCGCGATTTAGCATATTTGGTCGTTTATCTGAAGAGTGGTTAGTCGATATGTTTTGTAGAGTTTTAGAAGAACGCTTGCGGTTTTTGAAAAATAGCCAAACAAAACAACAAAACAGGCTAAGAGTAGCTCCACTCCAAGAATTAATTAATGACGAGTTTATTTTAGGAGAAGGTGGAGTAGAACCTGGTAAAATTTATTTACCTAGCTCATTCACAGGGGGTCCACGATACATGAAAAAGAAATACCTGGATGCTATAGCAATGGTAAACAGGTTAGGTCCACCATCATATTTTTTAACTTTAACATGTAACCCCAACTGGCCTGAAATAAAAAATTCAACATTATCAGGTCGATCAAAAGACCCCCTTACTTGTGCTCGAGTTTTCAACTTAAAACTCGGAGAGTTATTAAAAGATTTAAAATCGGGTAAATGGTTCGGAAAAATTGTTTATATAATGCATGTTATAGAGTTCCAAAAAAGAGGACTACCACATGCGCATATTGCTTTTAGAGTGGAAGGTGGTGGACCAGTAGAAAGTCTGGATATTGATAAGTTTGTTCGAGCTACCATACCCGATCCAGCACAAACTTTATTATACAAAGTTGTCATGGATCACATGATACACGGTCCATGCGGCCCTCCTTACCGAACTAATTTGCCGTGTTGGAATAGTGAGAAAAAAAACTGTTTAAAATATTTTCCAAAAAAAGAAACACCAGTCACCTTCAGTGACGATAGAGGTTTTATACATTTACGTCGCAATAGTAAAAATCAGGCGATTATTAAATATCGCGGCAGAGACGTAATAGTTAATGATTTGTGGGTCGTTCCTTATAATCCTGCTCTTCTCCTAAAATATGATGCTCACATAAATTTAGAAGTGTCCACACAGCGTGCTATAATTAAGTATTTATTTAAATATATGACAAAAGGACCTGATGAAGCCCGTATTGCCGTTGTTGATGAAGAACATCGTGAGGATGAAATCGAACAATATGTCACTAAGCGATATATTAGTTCTAGCGAAGCAGCGTGGCGTGTTCTCGAATTTGATATTGTAGCTAGGAACCCTACGGTAAAAATGTTAACAGTACATTTGCCCGATCAAAATTCGGTATTTTTTAAGCCTGGCCACGCGAACGAGGCAGTTAATAATGCAGGTTCAGATCTTTTAGACTATTTCAGTAGGCCTTTAACTGAGGAGTTTGATCGGGTATCCTACTTAGACTTTTTTGAAAATTATAACATTCATGCGAAAGATCCATGTTTAAAGACAGTTCAGGCGGTGCAAATGCAAAACGGCAAATTTCTTACGCGGAGAATGCGGGGTGAGCTCGTCGCGCGTCTATTTTGGGTCGCGCCGAACAGAGGTGAACAGTTCTTTTTAAGACTTCTTTTAAGTGTTTACCCTTGTCGTAGTTTCGCGGATTTACTTCAAATTGGAGGTCCAAATTGCACAACTTTTCAAGAAGCTGCCAAATTCGTAGGACTTGCGGACGACGCAGTCGAATATGAACGGGCTATGGAAGAAGCTTCCACTTTTTTAACCGGACCACGACTTCGTAGCTTTTTTGTAACGCTGGCTGTTAATGGTGCCTCAGTGGCGTCACTGTGGAACACGTATAAACGTCAATTGGCCGAAGATTTCCTTTACAGGGTGCCAGATGACGAAGAAAACGCGTTTAACATGTGCCTCATTCAAATAGATAGAATGCTACGCAGACACGGAACTTCGTTAATAGAACAAGGTTTGCCGGAAGTAGTTTATAGGTCAACGGAGTTGGATAGGGAACGCACTGAATATGATTTAGATAGTTTGAAATCATACGTAGAAGAGTGGTTGCCACAGTTATCTCCCGATCAACGTGCCGTATTCGATTACGTGGAAAAGCTTTGCGTTGATAGTGTTTACCGAGAATCCAACAACTGTGCGATTTTTATCGATGGTCCCGCCGGCACCGGGAAAACGCTTTTATTGAAGGTCATAACTGCATACATCCGCGGTAACCTTAAAGGTATAGTTTTAACCTGTGCATCGTCTGCAATTGCTGCTCAAAATTACACAAACGGAATGACGGCTCATTCCTTGTTTAGATTTCCTTTACATCTATTAGATGATAGCGGATACTGGAACATCTCAAATGGTACTCAAAGAGCTGAATTGATTTATAATTCTAATCTCATTGTGTATGATGAGGCGCCGATGGCTCATAAATACCTTATAAATTTATTAAATAGATCATTGCAGGATTTGATGAGGTCAGACAAAATTTTTGGTTCTAAAATAATTATTTTTGCAGGAGATTTTCGTCAAATTCCTCCTGTAGTCCCAGAAGCACGAACGAATTTTGATATATTAAACGCGTCACTAAAAACTTCACCTATTTGGAAACAATTGAAAAAATTTAGTTTGGTAACTTCACAGAGATGTAAGGATGACGCACAGTATGCAGAATTTCTTTTAAAACTGGGTTCAAATTTATTACCTACTCTTAGGTTAGAAACAAATAATAATGATTTGCAATTAGTCGAACTTGAATCCATTGATTATGTTACTGAATTAGAAGATTTAATTGATTTTGTATTCCCAGAAGTTACCCTTACTGAGCCAGGCGTATGCTCCTTCAGAGCGATTCTATGCACCCGTAACGATGCAGTTAGAGAAATTAATGCCGTTATTTTAGACAAACTACCAGGAGAAGTATTACATTTTTATGCCATAGACAAAGTTTTAAGCGACAACGCTGATCAAGTATATTTTAGTCCCGAATTTTTACATACACTTCGACCACAAGGTGTTCCAGATTTCGACTTACAATTAAAATTAGAATGTGTTTGTGTAATCACGCGTAATCTTAGTTTCGCGGACGGCTTAGTAAATGGCACCAAAGTAATAGTTGTTGAAACATCTCCATATATTATTAAAGTTCGGAAACAAGGTGAACTAGGAGATTATTTGATCCCTCGAATTCTTTTTAAAGCGCCTATAGAACATAACAGCCCTTACGAGATGTGTCGCCGTCAATTCCCATTGCAGGTGTGTTATGCAATGACTATTCACAAGAGCCAGGGTCAAACGATTAGTCGCGTTGGGGTCGATCTTAGATCTGATATGTTTAGTCACGGTCAACTGTATGTAGCTTTAGGTCGCGTTCGCGAAAGACGTGACATAAAAGTACTACTACCCAGGCACCGAATCGAAAATGACCAACCTTTCTCGAATAACGTTATCATATCAGAACTTTTAAGTTTAACGTAACTTTATTTAGGGTGGCACTTCTTGAAAAGACTGAACAGTTCATCTCTGTTATTAAGCTTATTGGGTTTTTTTAGATCGGTTAAATCATGTGCTGAAATTATCGTTTATTGCGAATTTTTAATTATTATTTATATTCATTCTATCTTGTTTTTTCTTCTTTTCGTATAATTTAACGATAGAACTGACTTTAACAAGCTTGCACTCGATTTGATAATGGTTACATTGAATTTCAAAGCTAGGTTTACCATTTTATTAGTCACAATCACTGAATAAAATGTGTGTTAATCAATTGGCAATGTGTGCATGCCCTTCCCAGCCGTTAACGCTGTGGAGGCTCATCTTTAGGGGACGAGAGAACGGGCGTGAAGGGAACTGGCAGGATGAACACTTGGCTGCGGGTGCGACCGGTGCATGGGAGTGAAGTGGAGCTGGCTGGAAGATGGAGGCAGGTATCACTCGATTGCTTTAGCTGAGTTCCACTCAGATCAAGTAAGCTGTCATATGGATGAATGTCGCAGGTTGGAATGATCCGGAGTAGAACTGTCGGTGTCGTTCCCATCGTCGTAGGCATTTTCGGTGGATTTTGTAGGTCGATCAACAATGGTTGCGTGAGTTTTAGCTGTCAAGCTGCTATGCCGTGCTAGCCGATTCTTGCGATCTGGGATACAAGGGATGGACGTATCCTGTGGAATGATCGTGTCAGTGAAGGTTTGAATGTCGCTTAGGACTGGAAAGGAGGGAGTACGGAAACTGTAATCAGTATTCTGGATCTCTGTACATGGACAATGTTTAGTTTAGGTGTATTAAAGTGGTAATTGTTCGAAGTTATTTGAAAAGAATTCTGTTTCAGTGTTTAAGCGCTAAAACTGTTTGTTTTTTGTGAGCAAACGTATGATTTATTGATGTTCATTTTTTACTTTATAACGCTAACGCTTACAAATAATATTGTTACCAAATTTAAGTGCGTATATAAACAATAAATTAATACTAAAATATTTCGATGAAGACACCAATAATGTTTATTGATACATTTTTCTCCTAAGTGCTACTTTCTCAACTTAAAGCAATAAGTTATGCAGTAATTATACTTCTACAAGTATATTTAAACAAATCATCATTCAAAAGCATTTTACCCAATACCTAACTTACATTAAGTAAAATTAATCTTTGTCATTATAGTCACTTATTTTTTTATCATTCACTAAGCAGTAACAAAATATATTTACTAAAATAATAAAAAAAAATACGATATTCATGGTAAGTTGGATTAGCTATTTATAACACAAACGACTTGATATTTTCATGCATTAATTCAGGAAAATAAAATTGTATAATGAAAAATAAGTTTTTATAACCGATTAAATTTGTGTAATGTGTAGTGTATACATTTTAATGTATTTAACATTTGCAAATTATATTGATTTGTAAAAAATATAAGTTCCATTAAAATTGTACTAAAGAATATTTTATACTAGCGTATATTAGTAACTTAAGTTAGAATTAAGTAAACAAAAAAATATACGCCTTAAATAATAAATATAAGGAAGAAAGGAAACTACCCGGATGCCTGTTTACTCATCATCAAGGAAACTTTAAGAAATAACATTACTACAAATGTCTGCTCGAGGAAATATTCAAAAACTTAAACAAATGCCAAGCTGGAAATCGATTAATGAGTACACATAAACGCTACATAGTGAAACTCGTGTGTCATGTAATGGAACGGACAGAATAAAGAATATGTGTTATGGTACGTTGAATCAGTACAGTAAAATATTATACATTAGCATTCAATGGTGTATGAATGGTCATCGTCATTGTGTCAGCAAAGACGCTTCATCAATTGCACAGATTTGTGGCTACAAATATATAAATGAAAAGTATTATTTAGAACATTATTTATTGTGTTGTGGAATAAAATAGGTCAATAATTACCTGTATCCGGCAGTGACGAACAATTTCATTCATAAACATGGGTAAATATGACGACTGTCAGATGGGCTAAACATGAAAAAAGTCCTTAAACCAAATCCCATTGTTTCGCTATTGTGTTTGAAAATCTAAGCCGCAGGAGGATATTAAGTACGATCATGCTTTACCTTTAATGGTGTATGTAAAAATAATAAAGCCTATAATCAACAATGAATGTTCTATACCATTCTAAGCAAATTCAAAAACAAATTTGATCATGTTAATTTCTGGCCTCCCACAAGCGGGTCTCACCAGTATTGACAGAAGAATGATCACTCATCGATACAAAAACATACATAAAGTAATTAATACATGTATACAGGCTAAATAAAGTGAAATTGCTAGAAAATACCTACTACTTGGAAAAACAATAATTGGAGAAGAAAGCACTACCTAACAACGTGAAACTTTGATATTCAAATTTTCAAATCAAATATGGCTAAAACAAAAAAAAATACTTAAAAATTTAAAGGTAAAAGAAAACACCTTTAGTTAAAAAAATAGAAAGCGAGTCATATTTTATATATTCTGGTAAAATTGTTTAGTTTTAAATGTTACCAAATACACCAAATGTTATTAGAAATGAAAGTAACTGCATATAGTTTAATTCATATGTGTACAGTCATAACCAACATACTACCTACGTTTTATTTTTTAAGTCTACATTCGTTATTTATTTACTTATAATGACGCAAATAACAAACAACTATGCTTGTTATTAATTTGCATACACCTACAGTAAATCCAACTTACCATGAATATACAATGATAATATAATATACATAGTAAGTGCAGAATAAAAACTTAGGGATTACATGGTTTTATGTTTTCCGGTGGATCTGGTTCGAGCTATGTCACGCTAAATAGTATTCTTTGCATTTCTTCTTACATTACTTTTCAATAGAACACTGTTTCGCATGAGACGGTTCCTCAAAAACATAATATCGTGTATGAGCTAAACTAAAACTTAGGTTTTATATGGTTTTATGTTTTACAGTGGATCTGGTTAGAGCTATGTCACGCTAAATTGTGTTCTTTGCTTTTCTTCTTGCAATACTTTTCAATAGAACACTGTTTCGCATGAGACGGTTCCTCAAAAAACATAATATCGTGTATGAACTAAACAAAAACTTAGGGTTTTAAATGGTTTTATGTTTTCCAGTGGATCTGGTTAGAGCTATGTCACGCTAAATGGTGTTTTTTGCATTTCTTTTTACAATACTTTTCAATATAACACTGTTTCGCATGAGACGGTTCCTCAAAAACCATAATATCGTGTATGAGCTAAACTAAAACTTAGGGTTTTACATGGTTTTATATTTTCCAGTGGATCTGGTTAGAGCTATGTCACGCTAAATTGTGTTCTTTGCATTTCTCCTTACAATACTTTTCAATAGAACACTGTTTCGCATGAGACGGTTCCTCAAAAAACATAATATCGTGTATGAACTAAACAAAAACTTAGGGTTTTACATGGTTTTATGTTTTCCAGTGGATCTGGTTAGAGCTATGTCACGCTAAATGGTGTTTTTTGCATTTCTTTTTACAATACTTTTCAATATAACACTGTTTCGCATGAGACGGTTCCTCAAAAAACATAATATCGTGTATGAGCTAAACTAAAACTTAGGGTTTTACATGGTTTTATGTTTTCCAGTGGATCTGGTTAGAGCTATGTCACGCTAAATTGTGTTCTTTGCATTTCTTCTTACAATACTTTTCAATAGAACACTGTTTCGCATGACACGGTTCCTCAAAAAACATAATATCGTGTATGAGCTAAACAAAAACTTAGGGTTTTACATGGTTTTATGTTTTCCAGTGGATCTGGTTAGAGCTATGTCACGCTAAATTGTGTTCTTTGCGTTTCTTCTTGCAATACTTTTCAATAGAACACTGTTTCGCATGAGACGGTTCCTCAAAAAACATAATATCGTGTATGAACTAAACAAAAACTTAGGGTTTTACATGGTTTTATGTTTTCCAGTGGATCTGGTTAGAGCTATGTCACGCTAAATTGTGTTCTTTGCGTTTCTTCTTGCAATACTTTTCAATAGAACACTGTTTCGCATGAGACGGTTCCTCAAAAAACATAATATCGTGTATGAGCTAAACTAAAACTTAGGTTTTATATGGTTTTATGTTTTCCAGTGGATCTGGTTAGAGCTATGTCACGCTAAATTGTGTTCTTTGCTTTTCTTCTTGCAATACTTTTCAATAGAACACTGTTTCGCATGAGACGGTTCCTCAAAAAACATAATATCGTGTATGAACTAAACAAAAACTTAGGGTTTTACATGGTTTTATGTTTTCCAGTGGATCTGGTTAGAGCTATGTCACGCTAAATGGTGTTTTTTGCATTTCTTTTTACAATACTTTTCAATATAACACTGTTTCGCATGAGACGGTTCCTCAAAAAAACATAATATCGTGTATGAGCTAAACTAAAACTTAGGGTTTTACATGGTTTTATATTTTCCAGTGGATCTGGTTAGAGCTATGTCACGCTAAATTGTGTTCTTTGCATTTCTCCTTACAATACTTTTCAATAGAACACTGTTTCGCATGAGACGGTTCCTCAAAAAACATAATATCGTGTATGAACTAAACAAAAACTTAGGGTTTTACATGGTTTTATGTTTTCCAGTGGATCTGGTTAGAGCTATGTCACGCTAAATGGTGTTTTTTGCATTTCTTTTTACAATACTTTTCAATATAACACTGTTTCGCATGAGACGGTTCCTCAAAAAACATAATATCGTGTATGAGCTAAACTAAAACTTAGGGTTTTACATGGTTTTATGTTTTCCAGTGGATCTGGTTAGAGCTATGTCACGCTAAATTGTGTTATTTGCATTTCTTCTTACAATACTTTTCAATAGAACACTGTTTCGCATGACACGGTTCCTCAAAAAACATAATATCGTGTATGAGCTAAACAAAAACTTAGGGTTTTACATGGTTTTATGTTTTCCAGTGGATCTGGTTAGAGCTATGTCACGCTAAATTGTGTTCTTTGCGTTTCTTCTTGCAATACTTTTCAATAGAACACTGTTTCGCATGAGACGGTTCCTCAAAAAACATAATATCGTGTATGAACTAAACAAAAACTTAGGGTTTTACATGGTTTTATGTTTTCCAGTGGATCTGGTTAGAGCTATGTCACGCTAAATGGTGTTTTTTGCATTTCTTCTTACAATACTTTTCAATAGAACACTGTTTCGCATGAGACGGTTCCTCAAAAAACATAATATCGTGTATGATCTAAACAAAAACTTAGGTTTTATAAGGTATTATTATGTTTTCCAGTGGATCTGGTTAGAGCTATGTCACGCTAAATTGTGTTCTTTGCATTTCTTCTTACAATACTTTTCAATAGAACACTGTTTCGCATGACACGGTTCCTCGAAAAACATAATATCGTGTATGAGCTAAACAAAAACTTAGGGTTTTACATGGTTTTATGTTTTCCAGTGGATCTGGTTAGAGCTATGTCACGCTAAATTGTGTTCTTTGCGTTTCTTCTTGCAATACTTTTCAATAGAACACTGTTTCGCATGAGACGGTTCCTCAAAAAACATAATATCGTGTATGAGCTAAACTAAAACTTAGGTTTTATATGGTTTTATGTTTTCCAGTGGATCTGGTTAGAGCTATGTCACGCTAAATTGTGTTCTTTGCTTTTCTTCTTGCAATACTTTTCAATAGAACACTGTTTCGCATGAGACGGTTCCTCAAAAAACATAATATCGTGTATGAACTAAACAAAAACTTAGGGTTTTACATGGTTTTATGTTTTCCAGTGGATCTGGTTAGAGCTATGTCACGCTAAATGGTGTTTTTTGCATTTCTTTTTACAATACTTTTCAATATAACACTGTTTCGCATGAGACGGTTCCTCAAAAAACATAATATCGTGTATGAGCTAAACTAAAACTTAGGGTTTTACATGGTTTTATATTTTCCAGTGGATCTGGTTAGAGCTATGTCACGCTAAATTGTGTTCTTTGCATTTCTCCTTACAATACTTTTCAATAGAACACTGTTTCGCATGAGACGGTTCCTCAAAAAACATAATATCGTGTATGAACTAAACAAAAACTTAGGGTTTTACATGGTTTTATGTTTTCCAGTGGATCTGGTTAGAGCTATGTCACGCTAAATGGTGTTTTTTGCATTTCTTTTTACAATACTTTTCAATATAACACTGTTTCGCATGAGACGGTTCCTCAAAAAACATAATATCGTGTATGAGCTAAACTAAAACTTAGGGTTTTACATGGTTTTATGTTTTCCAGTGGATCTGGTTAGAGCTATGTCACGCTAAATTGTGTTCTTTGCATTTCTTCTTACAATACTTTTCAATAGAACACTGTTTCGCATGACACGGTTCCTCAAAAAACATAATATCGTGTATGAGCTAAACAAAAACTTAGGGTTTTACATGGTTTTATGTTTTCCAGTGGATCTGGTTAGAGCTATGTCACGCTAAATTGTGTTCTTTGCGTTTCTTCTTGCAATACTTTTCAATAGAACACTGTTTCGCATGAGACGGTTCCTCAAAAAACATAATATCGTGTATGAACTAAACAAAAACTTAGGGTTTTACATGGTTTTATGTTTTCCAGTGGATCTGGTTAGAGCTATGTCACGCTAAATGGTGTTTTTTTGCATTTCTTCTTACAATACTTTTCAATAGAACACTGTTTCGCATGAGACGGTTCCTCAAAAAACATAATATCGTGTATGATCTAAACAAAAACTTAGGTTTTATAAGGTATTATTATGTTTTCCAGTGGATCTGGTTAGAGCTATGTCACGCTAAATTGTGTTCTTTGCATTTCTTCTTACAATACTTTTCAATAGAACACTGTTTCGCATGACACGGTTCCTCGAAAAACATAATATCGTGTATGAGCTAAACAAAAACTTAGGGTTTTACATGGTTTTATGTTTTCCAGTGGATCTGGTTAGAGCTATGTCACGCTAAATTGTGTTCTTTGCGTTTCTTCTTGCAATACTTTTCAATAGAACACTGTTTCGCATGAGACGGTTCCTCAAAAAACATAATATCGTGTATGAACTAAACAAAAACTTAGGGTTTTACATGGTTTTATGTTTTCCAGTGGATCTGGTTAGAGCTATGTCACGCTAAATGGTGTTTTTTGCATTTCTTTTTACAATACTTTTCAATATAACACTGTTTCGCATGAGACGGTTCCTCAAAAAACATAATATCGTGTATGAGCTAAACTAAAACTTAGGGTTTTACATGGTTTTATGTTTTCCAGTGGATCTGGTTAGAGCTATGTCACGCTAAATTGTGTTCTTTGCATTTCTTCTTACAATACTTTTCAATAGAACACTGTTTCGCATGACACGGTTCCTCAAAAAACATAATATCGTGTATGAGCTAAACTAAAACTTAGGGTTTTACATGGTTTTATGTTTTCCAGTGGATCTGGTTAGAGCTATGTCACGCTAAATGGTGTTCTTTGCATTTCTTCTTACAATACTTTTCAATAGAACACTGTTTCGCATGAGACGGTTCCTCAAAAAACATAATATCGTGTATGAGCTAAACAAAAACTTAGGTTTTATATGGTTTTATGTTTTCCAGTGGATCTGGTTAGAGCTATGTCACGCTAAATGGTGTTTTTTGCATTTCTTCTTACAATACTTTTCAATAGAACACTGTTTCGCATGACACGGTTCCTCAAAAAACATAATATCGTGTATGAGCTAAACAAAAACTTAGGTTTTATATGGTTTTATGTTTTCCAGTGGATCTGGTTAGAGCTATGTCACGCTAAATGGTGTTTTTTGCATTTCTTCTTACAATACTTTTCAATAGAACACTGTTTCGCATGACACGGTTCCTCAAAAAACATAATATCGTGTATGAGCTAAACAAAAACTTAGGTTTTATATGGTTTTATATTTTCCAGTGGATCTGGTTAGAGCCATGTCACGCTAAATAGCATTTTTGTCATTTCTTCTTTCCATCCTTTATATTATATTAAATAATATTTCATACGGTATTATTTCGTTCTTTAATTTAATGTGTTTTTAGTGCTTCTGAATGTGATTTTGTTTTAAATACTTAGCTTATTAGCATTCATCAGTATCCAAGAATTCATACCACTGCTAATCAATAAACAAACAACGGTCTTAGCGTTTAAATACCGAAAAAACACCTGCCTGTTCATTTATTACTTGTTTTATTAAACAGGAATTTGCATATCGATCGTTTTCAATTAACTTCGAACAGTTACAACTACACGTAAACTGAGCATGTAGTCTATCTACAGCAAGATCGTGACCGCTGACTGCAGCTCTCCTTCTCCCTCCATTTCACTCCCAACCGACATTTTCACCTTTGCTGATATGATTACTCCACAGGATACCTCCATCCCCTGCATACCTGGTCGCTAGATTCGGCTGGCACGTCATATCGGTTTGACAGCCAACTCACGTAACTATTGTTGATCGATCCACAGTCCACTGAAGTGCCTACGATGAAGGGAACAACATGGACAGTTCTACTCCGAATTACTCCAACCCATGCGATGTTCATCCATGCGACAACCCACCTGATCTGAGTGGAACTTAACTGAAGCAAGAGAGTGATGCCTAATTCCATCTGCCAACTAGCTCCACTTCTCTCCCGTGCACCAGTCGCACCCACACCGACGTGTTCATCTTGCCAGTTTTCCTCACACCCGTCCACTTGTCTCTTGAAGATTGGCGTCCACAACACCAACGGTTGGTTAGGTCATGCAAGCATTGTTACAATTGATAAAAACACATATTTTCATTTAGTGAATGTGATAACCTGTACTAATAATTTGGTCAACTTAGCGATGATAACTCAATGTAAGTATTAACAAACTCGGTACGTGTTTGTTATTGTCAATAATATCTTTAAATTATACAACTCGCTTATGTTTGACAATTACTGAGTAATTGCTTTGCTTATTGCATGCTAATTGCTGAAAATTGCTTTTTATTTTAAATTCCTTAGCTAAAAATTGCTTTTTCTTTCACATTTCTCTGCTTATTGAATGACTATTGCTAACTCATTAGATAGAACCTACTTCTCATATAAGTAGGTGGATGCGGCCTCGATTAGCGGGGGAACCACATGAAAAAAAGCGAGCTACTGGGTGTACCTCCTGGGTAGTTTGGAAATCACCTAAGATATATATGTATATATTTATAAATAAAAGTTAATATATATAAATTAACATTAATTTTTTTTAACAGGAAATGCACAATGCTAAAAACTGCGTAGGAGATTTTAATACAATAGTACTACCAAGCCTGATGTTGGCCGCTATTTCAATGAATGCAGCAGTGTCACAGCTAGCAATCAAAAGTAACAAGATATTGAGGTACGTTAAATGACGATCACGACCACTTTGGCAAATACGTATCGCTATAGACTAAGGAAAAAAAATAATATATATTTTATTTACAGGAAATGCAGATGGCAATAAACTGTGTAGGAGTTCATGATTGCAATAGAATAAAATCGACCAAGCCTGAAGTCAGCAGCCCCTTCAATGAATGCAGCAGTGTGACAGCCAGCAATCAAAAGTTACAAGATATCGAGGTACGTTTCATGACGACCACGACTATTTTGGCAAAAACGTATCGCTATAGACTAAGGAAAAAAAATTAATATATATTTTATTTACAGGAAATGCAGATGGCAATAAACTGTGTAGGAGTTTATGATTGCAATAGAATAAAATCGACCAAGCCTGAAGTCAGCAGCCCCTTCAATGAATGCAGCAGTGTGACAGCCAACAATCAAAAGTTACAAGATATCGAGGTACGTTTCATGACGACCACGACTATTTTGGCAAAAGCGTATCGCTATCGACTAAGGAAAATAAATTATATATTTTATTTACAGGAAATGCAGAAGGCAAAAAACTGCGTAGGAGATCATTAATACAAAAGTATTATATAAACCAAACCTGATGTTGCCAGCTCCTTCAATGAATGCAGCAGTGTGACAGCCAGCAATCAAAAGTAACAAGATATCGAGGTACGTTACATGACGACCACAACTATTTTGGCAAAAACGTATTGCTATCGACTAAGGAAAATAAATTACATATAATATTTAATTATATATTTTATTTACAGGAAATGCAGAAGGCAAAAAACTGCATAGGAGATCATTAATACAATAGTATTATATAAACCAAGCCTGATGTTGGCCGCTCATTCAAAGAATGCAGCAGTGTGACAGCCAGCAATCAAAAGTAACAAGATGTCGAGGTACGTTACATGACGATCACGACCACTTTGACATAAACGTATCGCTATAGACTAAGGAAAAAAAATGTAATATACAGGGTGTTAGTGACATCGTAACGAAAACTTTGAGGGATGATGGAGACCATGATTATGAGATGATATCAAGTGGAATTTTCCGTCGCAAAAGTATGGAACAGAAAATAACTTAAAAAAAAACAAAAATTTTCATGAATTTTCCGACTGAAAATTCCACTTGATTTCAACTCAGAATTATGGTCTGAATCATCCTCCTCAGTATTTGTTACGGTGTCACTAACACCCTTACCTACTTGTATGGCTACAGTATGTACTTGTGCGGGGTGTAAGTGACATCGTACCGAATACAGAGGGGGATGATTCACCTGATTATTCTGAGTTAATATCAAGTGGAATTTTTCATCGCAAAAGTATAGAATTGAAAATAATTTAAAATAACTAAAAAAAAAATCATGAATTTTGCGACGGAAAATTCCACTTGATATGAACTCAGAATCATGGTCTGAATCATCCCCATCAGTATTCGTTACAATGTCACTAACACCCTGTATATTTTATTCACAGGAAATGCAGAGTGCAATAAACTTTGTAGGAGATTATGATTGCAATAGAATAAAATCGACCAAGCCTGAAGTTCTTCAATGCACGCAGCAGTGTGACAGCCAGCAATCAAAAGTTACAAGATATCGAGGTACGTTACATGACGACCACGACTATTTTGGCAAAGACGTATCGCTATCGACCAAGGAAAAGAAATTATATATAATATTTAATTATATATAATATTTAATATGTATTTTATTTATGCAATAAACTTTGTAGGAGATTATGATTGCAATAAAATAAAATCGACCAAGCCTGAAGTTCTTCAATGCACGCAGCAGTGTGACAGCCAGCAATCAAAAGTTACAAGATATCGAGGTACGTTACATGACGACCACGACTATTTTGGCAAAGACGTATCGCTATCGACCAAGGAAAAGAAATTATATATAATATTTAATTATATATAATATTTAATATGTATTTTATTTATAGGAAATGCAGAAGGCAAAAAACTGCGTAGGAGATTATTAATACAATAGTATTATATCAACCAAGCCTGATGTCGGTAGCTTCTTCAATGAATGCAGCAGTGTGACAGCCAGCAATCAATAGTGATAGTGACAAGAATCTAGGTACGTTACATGACGACCACGACCACTTTGGCAAAAACGTATCGCTATCGACTAAGAAAAGGATATTATATCTATACGTTATTATAAATATACGTTATTATAAATAAATTAATATTATTTTATTTTTAACAGGAAATACAGAAGGCAAAGAAGCAGATGTCATCAAAGAAGATCTTTGTTCCTGCAATGTTTCCGCAGACGATACATCCAACAGAGCGAAGTGGAAGGAAAAGACTCGGAAAAAAGACCCCACCACCATATGGGAACAATGCAAGGGAGAGAGAGAGAATATAATTTTATATTTTTATTTTTTGATAACATAAAATAAACCAACAATATCCTACACATTTTTTTTATTTCTTTTTGTGTCTGTCTTAATAGTTATTACAAATCTGTGATGCGAAACAAACTATACGAAAACGTCAATCCACGTACAACGCCCGCGAAGCTGCTTTAGCAGCGAGCGCACTTAGCACCATCTAGTTATATTATATATAGCTGCAAACCCATGTACTGACTGACTGACTCACTCACTGACTCACTGACAGGGTTGTTCTCCCAGAAGGAGCGTCGGGGGGTAAAAATGATGTATGGGGGGTGTGATCTGGATCTCCCGGTGAGTATGGGAAAACTTCCAGATCATGGAAAACTGCTCCGCATCAGGGAGACACCCTACAGTCTGGCGCAACTATTATACCTGGATCAAATTTTTTTTCGCAAAACCTATTTAAATCTTGGTCAAATTCTATTGTGGGTGAAAAAAAATCAAAATGGCGGAAAAACAAGATGGCCGCCATACAAAATTTTGTTTTTCCGGAAAATGTCTCAGGGGTAAAAATTGTGTATGGGAGTGTAATCGGAGTGTCTTGTTGAGTATGGAGACACTTCTCTATCTTCAAATCTGCTCCGCATCAGGGAGACACCCTACGGCCTGGCCAAACTATCGCACCTAGAACATTATTTTTTCCACCAGGCCTATTATAATCTTGGTCAAATTTAATTGCAGTTGAAAAAAAATCAAAATGGCGGAAATTCAAGATGGCCGCCATACAAATTTTTCTTTTTTCCTGAAAATGCCTCGGGCGTAAAAATGATGTATAGGAATGTGATCGGATCGTCATGTTGAGTATTTCAATACTGCTCCATCTTGAAAAACTGCTCCGCATCAGGGAGACACCCTACGGCCTGGCAAAACTATAATACCTGGAGCAATATTTTTTTCACGAAACCTATTTATATCTTGGTCAAATTTTATCCCCGGTGAAAAAAAACAAAATGGCCGAAAAACAAGATGGCCGCCATACAAATTTTTGTTTTTCCAGAAAATGTCTCGGGTGTAAAAACTGTGTATGGGGTTGTAATCGGAACATCCCGTTGACTATGGAAATTTTTCTCGATCTTGAAAAACTGCTCCGCATCAGGGAGACACCCTACGGCCTGGCGAAACTATAAAACCTGGAGCAATTTTGTTTTCGCATGACATATTTAAATCTTGGTCAAATTCAATCGCCGGTGAAAAAAAACAAAAATGGCGGAAAAACAAGATGGCCGCCATACAAAATTTTGTTTTTTCAGAAAAATGTCTTAGAGGTAAAAACAATGTATGGGGGTGTAATCGGAATGTCATGTTGAGTATGGAAGTACTTCTCGATCTTTGAAATCTGCTCCGCATCAGGGAGACACCCTACGGCCTGGCAAAACTATCGCACCTGGTACGATTCTTTTTTCACAAAACCTTTTTAAATCTTGGTCAAATTTTATCGCCGGTGAAAAGAAAACAAAATGGCGGAAAAACAAGATGGCCGCCATACAAAATTTGGTTTTTTCAGAAAAAGCCTCGGGAGTAAAAATGAAGTATAAGGGATTTGATCGGATAGTCATGTTGAGTATGGAAATACTACTCGATCTTTGAAATCTGCTCCGCATCAGGGAGACACCCTACGGCCTGGCGAAACTATCGCACCTAGGACTTTTTTGTTTTCACGATACCTATTTAAATCCTGGTCAAATTTTATCGCCGGTGAAACAAAAACAAAATGGCGGAAAAACAAGATGGCCGCCATACAAATTTTTGTTTGTCCAGAAAATGTGTCGGGTGTAAAAACGATGTATAGGGGTGTTATCGGAACGTCATCTTGGAAAACTGCTCCGCATCAGGGAGACACCCTACGGCCTGGCAAAACTATAGCACCTAGAACTTTTTTGATTTCACGACACCTATTTAAGTCTTGGTCAAATTCTATCGCGGTAAAAAAATGGCGGGAAAACAAGACACGCGAGCAGCTTGCTGCGAGCGAACCACGCGACATCTAGTTATAATATATATAGCTACAAACCCACTGACTGACTCACTCACTCACTGACTCACTGACAGGGTTGTTCTCCCAGAAGGAGCGTCGGGGGGTAAAAATAATGTATGAGAAAAGTGATCGGGACCTCCCGGTGAGTATGGGAAAACTTCCAGATCTTGGAAAACTGCTCCGCATCAGGGAGACACCCTACAGTCTGGCGCAACTATTATACCTGGAACGAATCTTTTTTCGCAAAACCTATTTAAATCTTGGTCAAATTCTATTGTGGGTGAAAAAAAATCAAAATGGCGGAAAAACAAGATGGCCGCCATACAAAATTTTGTTTTTTCAGAAAATGCATCGGGAGTAAAAACTGTGTATGGAGATGTAATCGGAACGTCTTGTGGAGTATGAAAACACTTCTCTATCTTCAAAATCTGCTCCGCATCAGGGAGACACCCTACGGCCTGGCAAAACTAGAAAACCTGGAGCAATTTTTCTTTCGCGAAACATATTTAAATCTTGGTCGAATCCAATCGCCGGTGAAAAAAAACCAAAATGGCGGAAAAACAAGATGGCCGCCATACAAAATTTTCGTTTTTCCTGAAAATGCCTCGAGGGTAAAAATGATGTATAGGGATGTGATCGGATCGTCATGTTGAGTATTTCAGTACTGCTCGATCTTGAAAAACTGCTCCGCATCAGGGAGACACCCTACGGCCTGGCAAAACTATAAAACCTAGAGCAATATTTTTTTCACGAAACCTATTTAAATCTTGGTCAAATTCAATCCCCGGTGAAAAAAAACCAAAATGGCGGAAAAACAAGATGGCCGCCATACGAAATTTTCGTTTTTCCCGAAAATGCCTCGGAGGTAAAAATGATGTATGGGAAGTGTGATCGGAACGTCAAGTTTAATATGAAACAACTGCTCGATCTTGAAAAACTGCTCCGCATCAGGAAGACACCCTACGGCCTGGCAAAAGTATCACACCTGGAACGATTCTTTTTCCACTAGACCTATTTAAATCTTGGTCAAATTTTATCGCCGGTGAAAAAAAATCAAAATGGCGGAAAAACAAGATGGCCGCCATACAAAATTTTCGTTTTTCCTGAAAATGCCTCGAGGGTAAAAATGATGTATAGGGATGTGATCGGATCGTCATGTTGAGTATTTCAATACTGCTTGATCTTGAAAAACTGCTCCGCATCAGGGAGACACCCTACGGCCTGGCAAAACTATAAAACCTAGAGCAATTTTTCTTTCGCGAAACATATTTAAATCTTGGTCAAATCCAATCCCCGGTAAAAAAAAACCAAAATGGCGGAAAAACAAGATGGCCGTCATACAAAATTTTCATTTTTCCCGAAAATGCCTCGGGGGTAAAAATGATGTATGAGGAATGTGATCGAAACATCATGTTGAGTATGGAAATACTTTTCGATCTTCGAAAGCTACTCCGCATCAGGGAGACACCCTACAGCCTGGCGAAACTATCGCACCTGGAACTTTTTTGTTTTCACGAAGCTTATTAAAGTCTTGGTCAGATTTTATCGCCAGTGAAAAAAAAACAAAATGGCCGAAAAACAAGATGGCCGCCACACAAATTTTTGTTTTTCCAGAAAATGTCTCAGAGGTAAAAATGATGTATTGGGGTGTGATCGGAACGTCATCTTGGAAAACTGCTCCGCATCAGGGAGACACCCCATGGCCTGGCAAAACTACAGCACCTAGAACTTTTTTGGTTTCACGAGACCTATTTAAGTCTTGGTCCAATTCTATCGCGGTAAAACAATGGCGGAAAAACAAGATGGCCGCCATACATAGCTTCGAACTAATACAGGACACGCGAGCAGCTTGCTGCGAGCGAACCACGCAACATCTAGTTATATTATATATAGCTACAAACCCACTGACTCACTCACTCACTCACTGACATAATTGTTCTCCCAGAAGGAGCGTCGGGGGGTGAAAATGATGTATGGGGGGTGTGATCGGGACCTCCCGGTGAGTATGGGAAAACTTCCAGATCTTGAAAAACTGCTCCGCATCAGGGAGACGCCCTACAGTCTGGCGAAACTATCACACCTGGATCGATTCTTTTTTCTTAATTCCTACTTAAATCTTGGTCAAATTCTATCGTGGGTGAAAAAAAATCAAAATGGCGGAAAAACATGATGGCCGCCATACAAATTTTTCGTTTTTCCTCAAAATGCCTCGGGGGTAAAAATGATGTATAGGAATGTGATCGGAACGTCATGTCAAGTATGAAAATACGTCTGGATTTTCGATAGCTGCTCCGCATCAGGGAGACACCCTACGGCCTGGCGAAACTATCGCACCTGGAACTGTTTGGTTTTCATAAAACCTATTTAATTCTTGGTCAAATTTTATCGCCGGTGAAAACAAAATAAAATGGCGGAAAATCAAGATGGCCGCCATACAAAATTTTCGTTTTTCCCGAAAATGCCTCGGGGGTAAAAATGATGTATGAGGAATGTGATCGAAACATCATGTTGAGTATGGAAATACTTTTCGATCTTCGAAAGCTGCTCCGCATCAGGGAGACACCCTACGACCTGGCGAAACTATCGCACCTGGATTTTTTTTGTTTTCACGAAGCCTATTAAAGTCTTGGTCAAATTTTATCGCCAGTGAAAAAAAAAACAAAATGGCCGAAAAAACAAGATGGCCGCCATACAAATTTTTGTTTTTCCAGAAATGTCTCAGAGGTAAAAATGATGTATTGGGGTGTGATCGGAACGTCATCTTGGAAAACTGCTCCGCATCAGGGGTCACCCTACGGCCTGGCAAAACTATAGCACCTAGAACTTTTTTGATTTCACGAGACCTATTTAAACCTTGGTCAAATTCAATCGCCCGTGAAAAAAAATCAAAATGGCGGAAATTCAAGATGGCCGCCATACAAATTTTTCGTTTTTCCTGAAAATAACTCGGGGGTAAAAATGATGTATAGGAATGTGATCGAATCGTCATGTTAAGTATTTCAATGCTGCTTGATCTTGAAAAACTGCTCCGCATCAGGGAGACACCCTACGCCCTGGCGCAACTATTATACCTGGATCAAATTTTTTTTCGAAAACCTATTTAAATCTTGGTCAAATTGTATTGTCGGTGAAAAAAATCAAAATGGCGGAAAAACAAGATGGCCGCCATACAAAATTTCGTTTTTCCAGAAAATGTCTCGGAGGTAAAAATGATGTATGAGAGGTGTGATCGAAACGTCAAGCTGAGTATGGAAAAACTGTTCGATCTTGAAAAACTGCTCCGCATCAGGGAGACACCCTACGGCCTGGCAAAACTATAAAACCTGGAGCAATTTGGTTTTCACGAGACATATTTAAACCTTGGTCAAATTCAATCGCCCGTGAAAAAAAATCAAAATGGCGGAAAAACAAGATGGCCGCCATACAAAATTTCGTTTTTCCAGAAAATGTCTCGGAGGTAAAAATGATGTATGAGAGGTGTGATCGAAACGTCAAGCTGAGTATGGAAAAACTGTTCGATCTTGAAAAACTGCTCCGCATCAGGGAGACACCCTACGGCCTGGCAAAACTATAAAACCTGGAGCAATTTTTCTTTCGCGAAACATATTTAAATCTTAGTCAAATCCAATCCCCGCTGAAAAAAAACAAAAATGGTGGAAAAACAAGATGGCCGCCATACAAAATTTTCGTTTTTCCCGAAAATGCCTCGGGGGTAAAAATGATGTATAAGGTATGTGATCGAAACATCATGTTGAGTATGGAAATACTTTTCGATCTTCGAAAGCTGCTCCACATCAGGGAGACACCCTACAGCCTGGCGAAACTATCGCACCTGGAACTTTTTTGTTTTCACGAAGCCTATTAAAGTCTTGGTCAAATTTTATCGCCAGTGAAAAAAAAAAACAAAATGGCCGAAAAACAAGATGGCCGCCATACATTTTTTTGTTTTTCCAGAAAATGTCTCAAGAGGTAAAAATGATGTATTGGGGTGTGATCGGAACGTCATCTTGGAAAACTGCTCCGCATCAGGGGTCACCCTACGGCCAGGCAAAACTATAGCACCTAGAACTTTTTTGATTTCACGAAAACAAGATGGCCGCCATACAAAGCTTCGAACTAATACAGGACACGCGAGCAGCTTGCTGCGAGCGAACCACGCGACATCTAGTTA
>NW_026063224.1:0-5000 GCF_024362695.1 Pectinophora gossypiella
TAGGTTAGGTAGGTTAGGTTAGGTTAGGTTAGGTTAGGTTAGGTTAGGTTAGGTTAGGTTAGGTTAGGTTAGGTTAGGTTAGGTTAGGTTAGGTTAGGTTAGGTTAGGTTAGGTTAGGTTAGGTTAGGTTAGGTTAGGTTAGGTTAGGTTAGGTTAGGTTAGGTTAGGTTAGGTTAGGTTAGGTTAGGTTAGGTTAGGTTAGGTTAGGTTAGGTTAGGTTAGGTTAGGTTAGGTTAGGTTAGGTTAGGTTAGGTTAGGTTAGGTTAGGTTAGGTTAGGTTAGGTTAGGTTAGGTTAGGTTAGGTTAGGTTAGGTTAGGTTAGGTTAGGTTAGGTTAGGTTAGGTTAGGTTAGGTTAGGTTAGGTTAGGTTAGGTTAGGTTAGGTTAGGTTAGGTTAGGTTAGGTTAGGTTAGGTTAGGTTAGGTTAGGTTAGGTTAGGTTAGGTTAGGTTAGGTTAGGTTAGGTTAGGTTAGGTTAGGTTAGGTTAGGTTAGGTTAGGTTAGGTTAGGTTAGGTTAGGTTAGGTTAGGTTAGGTTAGGTTAGGTTAGGTTAGGTTAGGTTAGGTTAGGTTAGGTTAGGTTAGGTTAGGTTAGGTTAGGTTAGGTTAGGTTAGGTTAGGTTAGGTTAGGTTAGGTTAGGTTAGGTTAGGTTAGGTTAGGTTAGGTTAGGTTAGGTTAGGTTAGGTTAGGTTAGGTTAGGTTAGGTTAGGTTAGGTTAGGTTAGGTTAGGTTAGGTTAGGTTAGGTTAGGTTAGGTTAGGTTAGGTTAGGTTAGGTTAGGTTAGGTTAGGTTAGGTTAGGTTAGGTTAGGTTAGGTTAGGTTAGGTTAGGTTAGGTTAGGTTAGGTTAGGTTAGGTTAGGTTAGGTTAGGTTAGGTTAGGTTAGGTTAGGTTAGGTTAGGTTAGGTTAGGTTAGGTTAGGTTAGGTTAGGTTAGGTTAGGTTAGGTTAGGTTAGGTTAGGTTAGGTTAGGTTAGGTTAGGTTAGGTTAGGTTAGGTTAGGTTAGGTTAGGTTAGGTTAGGTTAGGTTAGGTTAGGTTAGGTTAGGTTAGGTTAGGTTAGGTTAGGTTAGGTTAGGTTAGGTTAGGTTAGGTTAGGTTAGGTTAGGTTAGGTTAGGTTAGGTTAGGTTAGGTTAGGTTAGGTTAGGTTAGGTTAGGTTAGGTTAGGTTAGGTTAGGTTAGGTTAGGTTAGGTTAGGTTAGGTTAGGTTAGGTTAGGTTAGGTTAGGTTAGGTTAGGTTAGGTTAGGTTAGGTTAGGTTAGGTTAGGTTAGGTTAGGTTAGGTTAGGTTAGGTTAGGTTAGGTTAGGTTAGGTTAGGTTAGGTTAGGTTAGGTTAGGTTAGGTTAGGTTAGGTTAGGTTAGGTTAGGTTAGGTTAGGTTAGGTTAGGTTAGGTTAGGTTAGGTTAGGTTAGGTTAGGTTAGGTTAGGTTAGGTTAGGTTAGGTTAGGTTAGGTTAGGTTAGGTTAGGTTAGGTTAGGTTAGGTTAGGTTAGGTTAGGTTAGGTTAGGTTAGGTTAGGTTAGGTTAGGTTAGGTTAGGTTAGGTTAGGTTAGGTTAGGTTAGGTTAGGTTAGGTTAGGTTAGGTTAGGTTAGGTTAGGTTAGGTTAGGTTAGGTTAGGTTAGGTTAGGTTAGGTTAGGTTAGGTTAGGTTAGGTTAGGTTAGGTTAGGTTAGGTTAGGTTAGGTTAGGTTAGGTTAGGTTAGGTTAGGTTAGGTTAGGTTAGGTTAGGTTAGGTTAGGTTAGGTTAGGTTAGGTTAGGTTAGGTTAGGTTAGGTTAGGTTAGGTTAGGTTAGGTTAGGTTAGGTTAGGTTAGGTTAGGTTAGGTTAGGTTAGGTTAGGTTAGGTTAGGTTAGGTTAGGTTAGGTTAGGTTAGGTTAGGTTAGGTTAGGTTAGGTTAGGTTAGGTTAGGTTAGGTTAGGTTAGGTTAGGTTAGGTTAGGTTAGGTTAGGTTAGGTTAGGTTAGGTTAGGTTAGGTTAGGTTAGGTTAGGTTAGGTTAGGTTAGGTTAGGTTAGGTTAGGTTAGGTTAGGTTAGGTTAGGTTAGGTTAGGTTAGGTTAGGTTAGGTTAGGTTAGGTTAGGTTAGGTTAGGTTAGGTTAGGTTAGGTTAGGTTAGGTTAGGTTAGGTTAGGTTAGGTTAGGTTAGGTTAGGTTAGGTTAGGTTAGGTTAGGTTAGGTTAGGTTAGGTTAGGTTAGGTTAGGTTAGGTTAGGTTAGGTTAGGTTAGGTTAGGTTAGGTTAGGTTAGGTTAGGTTAGGTTAGGTTAGGTTAGGTTAGGTTAGGTTAGGTTAGGTTAGGTTAGGTTAGGTTAGGTTAGGTTAGGTTAGGTTAGGTTAGGTTAGGTTAGGTTAGGTTAGGTTAGGTTAGGTTAGGTTAGGTTAGGTTAGGTTAGGTTAGGTTAGGTTAGGTTAGGTTAGGTTAGGTTAGGTTAGGTTAGGTTAGGTTAGGTTAGGTTAGGTTAGGTTAGGTTAGGTTAGGTTAGGTTAGGTTAGGTTAGGTTAGGTTAGGTAGGTTAGGTTAGGTTAGGTTAGGTTAGGTTAGGTTAGGTTAGGTTAGGTTAGGTTAGGTTAGGTTAGGTTAGGTTAGGTTAGGTTAGGTTAGGTTAGGTTAGGTTAGGTTAGGTTAGGTTAGGTTAGGTTAGGTTAGGTTAGGTTAGGTTAGGTTAGGTTAGGTTAGGTTAGGTTAGGTTAGGTTAGGTTAGGTTAGGTTAGGTTAGGTTAGGTTAGGTTAGGTTAGGTTAGGTTAGGTTAGGTTAGGTTAGGTTAGGTTAGGTTAGGTTAGGTTAGGTTAGGTTAGGTTAGGTTAGGTTAGGTTAGGTTAGGTTAGGTTAGGTTAGGTTAGGTTAGGTTAGGTTAGGTTAGGTTAGGTTAGGTTAGGTTAGGTTAGGTTAGGTTAGGTTAGGTTAGGTTAGGTTAGGTTAGGTTAGGTTAGGTTAGGTTAGGTTAGGTTAGGTTAGGTTAGGTTAGGTTAGGTTAGGTTAGGTTAGGTTAGGTTAGGTTAGGTTAGGTTAGTTAGGTTAGGTTAGGTTAGTTTAGGTTAGTTTAGGTTAGGTTAGGTTAGGTTAGGTTAGGTTAGGTTAGGTTAGGTTAGGTTAGGTTAGGTTAGGTTAGGTTAGGTTAGGTTAGGTTAGGTTAGGTTAGGTTAGGTTAGGTTAGGTTAGGTTAGGTTAGGTTAGGTTAGGTTAGGTTAGGTTAGGTTAGGTTAGGTTAGGTTAGGTTAGGTTAGGTTAGGTTAGGTTAGGTTAGGTTAGGTTAGGTTAGGTTAGGTTAGGTTAGGTTAGGTTAGGTTAGGTTAGGTTAGGTTAGGTTAGGTTAGGTTAGGTTAGGTTAGGTTAGGTTAGGTTAGGTTAGGTTAGGTTAGGTTAGGTTAGGTTAGGTTAGGTTAGGTTAGGTTAGGTTAGGTTAGGTTAGGTTAGGTTAGGTTAGGTTAGGTTAGGTTAGGTTAGGTTAGGTTAGGTTAGGTTAGGTTAGGTTAGGTTAGGTTAGGTTAGGTTAGGTTAGGTTAGGTTAGGTTAGGTTAGGTTAGGTTAGGTTAGGTTAGGTTAGGTTAGGTTAGGTTAGGTTAGGTTAGGTTAGGTTAGGTTAGGTTAGGTTAGGTTAGGTTAGGTTAGGTTAGGTTAGGTTAGGTTAGGTTAGGTTAGGTTAGGTTAGGTTAGGTTAGGTTAGGTTAGGTTAGGTTAGGTTAGGTTAGGTTAGGTTAGGTTAGGTTAGGTTAGGTTAGGTTAGGTTAGGTTAGGTTAGGTTAGGTTAGGTTAGGTTAGGTTAGGTTAGGTTAGGTTAGGTTAGGTTAGGTTAGGTTAGGTTAGGTTAGGTTAGGTTAGGTTAGGTTAGGTTAGGTTAGGTTAGGTTAGGTTAGGTTAGGTTAGGTTAGGTTAGGTTAGGTTAGGTTAGGTTAGGTTAGGTTAGGTTAGGTTAGGTTAGGTTAGGTTAGGTTAGGTTAGGTTAGGTTAGGTTAGGTTAGGTTAGGTTAGGTTAGGTTAGGTTAGGTTAGGTTAGGTTAGGTTAGGTTAGGTTAGGTTAGGTTAGGTTAGGTTAGGTTAGGTTAGGTTAGGTTAGGTTAGGTTAGGTTAGGTTAGGTTAGGTTAGGTTAGGTTAGGTTAGGTTAGGTTAGGTTAGGTTAGGTTAGGTTAGGTTAGGTTAGGTTAGGTTAGGTTAGGTTAGGTTAGGTTAGGTTAGGTTAGGTTAGGTTAGGTTAGGTTAGGTTAGGTTAGGTTAGGTTAGGTTAGGTTAGGTTAGGTTAGGTTAGGTTAGGTTAGGTTAGGTTAGGTTAGGTTAGGTTAGGTTAGGTTAGGTTAGGTTAGGTTAGGTTAGGTTAGGTTAGGTTAGGTTAGGTTAGGTTAGGTTAGGTTAGGTTAGGTTAGGTTAGGTTAGGTTAGGTTAGGTTAGGTTAGGTTAGGTTAGGTTAGGTTAGGTTAGGTTAGGTTAGGTTAGGTTAGGTTAGGTTAGGTTAGGTTAGGTTAGGTTAGGTTAGGTTAGGTTAGGTTAGGTTAGGTTAGGTTAGGTTAGGTTAGGGTAGGTTAGGTTAGGTTAGGTTAGGTTAGGTTAGGTTAGGTTAGGTTAGGTTAGGTTAGGTTAGGTTAGGTTAGGTTAGGTTAGGTTAGGTTAGGTTAGGTTAGGTTAGGTTAGGTTAGGTTAGGTTAGGTTAGGTTAGGTTAGGTTAGGTTAGGTTAGGTTAGGTTAGGTTAGGTTAGGTTAGGTTAGGTTAGGTTAGGTTAGGTTAGGTTAGGTTAGGTTAGGTTAGGTTAGGTTAGGTTAGGTTAGGTTAGGTTAGGTTAGGTTAGGTTAGGTTAGGTTAGGTTAGGTTAGGTTAGGTTAGGTTAGGTTAGGTTAGGTTAGGTTAGGTTAGGTTAGGTTAGGTTAGGTTAGGTTAGGTTAGGTTAGGTTAGGTTAGGTTAGGTTAGGTTAGGTTAGGTTAGGTTAGGTTAGGTTAGGTTAGGTTAGGTTAGGTTAGGTTAGGTTAGGTTAGGTTAGGTTAGGTTAGGTTAGGTTAGGTTAGGTTAGGTTAGATTAG
>NW_026063224.1:10000-20000 GCF_024362695.1 Pectinophora gossypiella
AGTCGCAGTTGTCGCGGTATTGTTCCTCGTCCACCAGGTGACGCAGCTCTATCGCTCTCTGCTCCGCCGGATGCGGCATCTGGAGTGCCGATGCAGCACGCTCGATCTCCCTACCCGCCAGCGCTGGATGGCCTACTCCCCTTCGGGCCTCATATAACGATGCAGCCTCCTGTATACGCAGGTCCAAGGGGAGTATCCCAGCCAGCACCAGTGCCGAGTTCAGGGACACCGTGCGATATGCACGGCACATCTTCTGGGCGAAGCCTCGCTGAACACTTTTCAGCTTAGCTTGCACTCCCAGTTTGTTGGACGCCGGCACCCACGCGCTTGCCGCGTACAAGACGATAGGCTCGACCACCGCAGTGTATATGCTGCGTATCACTTCCGGATGCAGACCCCAACTCACCCTTGCGGCCCTAGACAACTGCTTGTAGATTCCTACAGCTTTAGAACAGACGTTGGCGACGTGTGTGTTAAATGTTAATTTTTCGTCAATGGTCAGGCCTAAAAGTTTTATCTGTTTGGACATGCCAATGTCGATCCCACCCATGGTCAGGTGTGGGGTGTCATGCTTAAGCTTTCGCGTCACCAGCATTGCGCTGGTCTTATGCGGTGCGAATCTAAGCTTATTCATGACCCCCCACACCCGAACATACTCGAGAGCGGCATTGGCTTGCCCTTGTATCTCTTGTGCAGTGTGTGCGTCAAATACGAGTACCACGTCATCCGCAAATGCTTGGCACGTATGCCCACGTTCCTCTAATCCCTTCAATAGAGGGTCCAGCAGAAGGTTCCATAGTATGGGACCACCGATTGAACCCTGGACGCATCCCTTCTCGGTTGTGGTCTCGTACTCCGCACCCCCGTACCTTACTCTCACCATTCTTTCGCTCAAGTAACTTTCAAGGACCCTTCTCAAGTTTACCGGGCACCTTTCCTCAGCCAGTCGTACTTTGATTTTCGGCCACCATGCGCTGTCGAAGGCTCCCTCTATATCCAGAGACACGAGGGTTATGATTTTCTTCTCCTCGAGCTTGGATCTTATGTGCTTGATAAGCGTATAGAGGGAGTCCTCAGTGCTTTTTTGGGGCATAAAGCCGTACTGGCGAGTACTCATCCTCGGCAATAAGTGGAACTTGAGTCGGGCCACGATCATCTTTTCATAGATTTTCCCCAACACAGGCAAAAGCCCAATCGGCCTGTAGGATTTGGGGGAATCGTACCTTTCTTTCCCGGGCTTACGGAGCACGATGACCGTCGCCTCCTTCCACTGTCTTGGGAAGTATCGATACTCCAGGCATTTATTCATTAAATGCAAGACGATTTTCGGGTCATGGCCAATCAGGTGGTCCCATATATCTGCCGTCAACCCATCGGAACCCGGAGCCTTTTTCGGGTTGAATGATTTCGTGGCTCTGATCAATTCGTCCATTGTAAATGGAGGATCGCAAGACTCAACTTGCTCTCCCTCATTTGACGTCCTTGCCCTAGCCCTTATTACCCTGTGCTCCTCACTGTCCTCCTCAGTACTGTCTCGGGGGTAGAAGACCTCTGCTAGATACTTCGCCGAGCTTTCGGCATCCAGCACTATTCCGTCCCTGACCATCGGCACGTCTTCCTCTCTTTTCGTCGTTCTACCTATTACCCTGTAGATGCCCTCCCACATCCCTTCCCTATTCTGCTTTCCGCAGAAACCCTTCCAGCTCTCGACCTGTGCTTTGACCACTTCTAACTCATACTTCTCTTTGTGTTTCAGGTACTCTTCGACAACCTTCGGTTTCCTGATTGGCGCTGCACAACGGATCCTCCTCTTCTTCGTGGCGACTTCCCTCTTCAAGTTCGCGAGTTCTTCGGACCACCACGGCAAGGTAAGTTTTTCTACATTTCTTTTCTTAGGTATTGCGTGCGTGCTTGCTTCTATGGCTGTTGATGTTGTTTTGTCCACTATATTGTCAATTTCGTTTGTGTTTGTAATTTTGTCTATTGTCTCTATTGTTAAATTATTTTGTTGCATAATTTGGGCCAGCTTCGCATGAAACTGGCCCCAATCAGCCTTTTTTGTGTTGAATATTCTGGTTGTCCTGCAAACACGCACACCTCTAGATTTTTGTAGATTCACTCGGAACTCCAGGCCGTTGTGGTCCGACCCCGTCAGGTCCTCGACCACTCTCCAGCCGTCAATGACTGCCAACATGTCCGATGTGCAGGCCGTTATGTCGACGCAGCTGGTATAACGTCTTTCCCCTCTGATGACGTCGAAGGTTGGAGTTTCCCCTGTGTTGAGTATCTGTAGTCCAAGCTGGTCGAGAGCTCCAAGGACCTCCTCGCCTCTCTCGTTGGTGGTGCTACTCCCCCACCAGATACTCCAGGCGTTGGCGTCTCCTCCCACTATAAGCCTGTTAGGTCCCGTCTTGTTTTCAACCTTTTTGAGGACATCCAGGTAGGGCCCTAGTGGCTGGTCTGGCTCGAAGTAGAACGAGACTAACGTGAGTTTCCAGGCACTGGTTTGGATCCCCACCACGACGATGTTTTCCGTGGTGAGTTCTGGGTACTGTATCACGTTAAGGTCCGGATCGAAAATGGCTATTGCCGCCTTAACGGTCCCGCTTCCTGGCCTGGTGCTCTGGAAAACTCTAACGCCTCTAAACCCGCTCATCTTCGTTGCTCCGCCCACGTAGGGTTCCTGGATTAGCGCTGCGGTTGCTTTGCGCTTTCCGGCCTCAATCATCAGCTCCTGGGTCGCCAACTTCTTCCTCTGGAGGTTCGCCTGAAGCATCTTATAAGGCATGATCTGGCTTGTGTCCACTTCAGCAATATGCCACCGAGGCTCGTGCCAGTCTGTCCCATTTGACCCGGATTGGGCATTCTTTGCTGAAGGAGTTGTGCGCTGCGTTGTCTATTCCGGCTTTGATGCAGTTTCGACACTCTGGTTCTGCTCCCACTACCCGTTGTGGACAATCCATTCTAAGGTGTGGTCCGGCGCAATGACTACACAAGTCCTCAGTCTCCTTGCAGAACCGTCGACCGTGGCCGTACCCCAGACAGCGCGTGCATTGCACTAGTGGGGACTGGTCCTCTACGTATATGGTCTGCAGATCGATGCGGACCCTTCCCTTATTCAATATCCTGTTCCAGATCGTGGGGGATGTAGTAACAATTACGTGATTCGTATTTGGGTTTCTTGCGTTCCGCCTGTATTTTACTATTATTCGGTCATCCTCTCCGTCGAGGCCTTGAAAAACGTCCCGATTCTGATTTCTCAGCGCCCTCAGCATTTCTTCGTCCGAGTGGATGCGGAGGACGCCTCTGAATATCAGTAACGGGTCCTTGTTCTTCACCTCCTCGACATTGAGGTTGGGCCCTGCGCTCGCTATCTTGTCCTTCACCTTTGTCCTTTCAGCCTTTGTCCTGCACCCCAAGATAACCTTCCTGTCTTTAGCTTTCCGGACTCTGTCAATCTCGATTCCCCCTTCCTTTGCATTGATGGCCTTCCTTACTCTGTCCATTACTTCCTCTCCTGTTTCCTCTTTGTCCGTCGAGGTAATGATGACGGAATGCAACGCGGTTCGCTCTGAGGACACTTGTTTTGGTTGGCCTGCTACCACGCTTGCATAGGAGGGTTGTGCGATGGTTTCGTTCCTCCTCTCTATGGACTCTTTTAGCTCCTCGAGCTTCCTTCCATTTTCCAGTAAGAGTGCCATCTGTTCTTCCATCTTTCCCAATATCCTATCCTCGGTCTCTTTGTCTGTTTTCTCTTTTCCTACCGTTCCTAGTTCCCTTTCCATCTCTTCCCTACTTAATACCACTTTTTCTTTTTCAGGTCCCTGCATCGTTCCCCATGCTGTAGCTTTGTCCGCCTCCGCTTCTTTGTAGCATTTGTACAAATTGTCGAGGGCGGCAGTGAGGCCGTTTTTGAGCTCGGTCTTTATGTTTCTTGACTCGCTCAGGTAAGTTTTCCCCTTTGTCACCCAGGTCCTAGCCTTGGCAGCTCGGGTGACAGGTGTAGAGGGGAGCGTTGGTGAGTCAATTTGTGCTGTTGCCCGTGCTCGTTGTGAAGGAGCTCGCTTGCGCTGGGTGGATTTGGGGGGGGCAACTACATTTGCTGGCCTGGGGTGCGAGGGGGGTGTGACCTGAGTCGAATTTGCTACTTCGCCTGCCTCCCAGGCGTCTATGCTGAGCCTGACGTTTGGTTTCGTGCTTGAGCTGGCTCTTAGTTTTTCAGGGGCCTTGGGGGATTCGGGCCTGGTCATGTCACGTTTTGCAGGTGTTCTAAAGCCAAAACTCATTTTCACTCACAGGGGTACGCGTCAATAAATGTCAAAAGTATAATGTTCTCTAAAAGTGGAGACAGTTAATATAATATAAAAATTGTAAAAGTAAAGATAGATGTAAAAATAAAATTGTAAAAATATATGCGTTACTTAATAATTTATTAATTTTTGTCCTTCTTTTCAGGTTTGCTGCGCGGCAACGTGTCAACTCTACGAGTTCCGGTATGGTCAGTCTGTGTGGACGCGTCTACGCCGGTCAACCCGGAACTGCAGGTGTGTGGAGTAAATAAGGTAAGTGTTAAGGTAAGTGTTGCTGTTTGTATATGTGTGTGTGTGTATGTGTGTGTGTGTATGTATGTATATGTGTATGTGTGTGCGTGGGTGTGTGTGTATGTGTGTGTGTGTATTGATGTATGTGCGTCGCCAAGTTGTCCCTGTAGCCGTCTGTCAAGCTGTAGAAATGTGGCAGAGACAGTAGAGCAGATATAACCCAAAATATACAATACAGAGACTTCCAATAGTAATGTATAGACTCCCTGTGGTGAAATGGTAACCAGTGGGAGCCGTCAGAGACACAAAAATTTAGAAAAGTAACAATGTATATACAAGTGTAAATATTTTGACTCTAGGTAGAGTCCGGTCGCGTTCTATCCCTGGAGTCGCCCCTATAGGTCCTATTTGGGTCTAGGCCAAGAAGAAATCTGGTTGTGTTCGGACGATTTCCAGAGATAGAGTCGAAAAACTATTTGCGCTCTATGTAGAGTCACAAGTTATATGTCAAAAGAAAGGCCTTAGGAAGCCCTATTATCCAAAAGAAATCGCGTTGCGATAGCTCCAGTGGTTCTCGAGTTATAGCGTCTTGAAATATTCCAAGATGGCGGCTCAAGTGTCAAGTTTACACTTTGATGAAGTGTAGCTCCGCCGTTATTTGTCGTAGACCACTAGAGCTTCGGCTTATTTATATCGGCCAGACCTCCTCTATCCACCGGAATGGCTTTCAGGCTGAAAAAGTTTCAGGTGCCCAATTTTCCTGAAAACCACCCCAAGGGACAGTCCAGACCGGGGGACGGTCAGCAAAGAAAGTCCCAGGCAAATCGGACGATATGGAGCGGAGCCAGAGCAGTCCAAACTTTTTTTTTGGCAGCTGTCAAACTCTATGTTTGACCGCGTGTATCTCCGTAACTACAAGAGCTACGGTATCGGAGTTTGGGCTTCTCCGTATCAGCACCACCTGAAGTTTTTACTGAAACCACTTTCAGGCCAAAAAAAATTTTCAGGACGCCGATCGTCCTGAAATTCAGAAGGCGGATAGGGGTGAAGCCCCTGAAGCCAAGGAAAGAAATCCCAGTGTCCTAGGCCCCGTACTCACCGAGCTATGGGGCGTCAAAGTTGGTTTGACAGCTGACCTAGCTGTCAAAGTCCGACTTTGGGGGCGAATTGCTCAGCTCCTATTGCTCCTAGAAGCACGGGGTTTTGGATGCCGGGTTTGGCCCGATCTCCTCTACCTCCTGAAAGTGGTTTCAGGCGAGAAAAAAAAATTTCAGGCGTCCGATTCGCCTGAAACTGGCTACGCACGTAGCTTAGCTGATGCCCTCGTCAGCCTTCAAAACCCCAATCTCGTAGGGTTTGTATTTCGGGAGTTATTAATAATTTAAAAAAAATACAAAATGGCCGAAAAGGTGACCGATTTCGCGTGAAATCGGCTCCTATTAAGCTAGGAGCCCAATCTTTGGGTTCTATAGGTCCGAGGGGACTATCTAAACCTATTTCTGGTCGAAGAATTTTAAATTTACTATTAATTTAGAATTTATTGCGAAAAAACACTAAAAATTCAATAACTCCTGAAACACTTAACTTAAAAATACAAATAGGGGCTCTAAAATCGTGTAAATTACGGCGCTATAATGTATTTTAAAAATAAATATCGTAAGAAATTTTTTAACAAAGATATTACTGAAAAACTAAGTTTTTCAGGAATTAGCCCGCAATTCCCCGATTTCAGCCCCGAAAATTCTGGGGTCTTGTTATCCTGTAGGGCTAATTAGCGCGCAACAGGGCGTCAAATCACAACACGGATATACACAGTAGTTATGGAGATATAAAAATTCAAAGTTTGCAATTTACAATTAAAATAACTTAAAAAGTATTAGTCCAAAAATTTTCAAAATTTTTCAGGAAGTCTTCCCACTGATGGACGGATGTTTCGGCGTTTAAACGGGGAGTCTAGCTCAACCCGTTCGATGACCACGTTGCACGTGCAAGTTGTTTTTCAGTCAAAAAAGTTGACTTCCCGAAGTGGGAAAAATCCCGAAAAATTCCAGGATGCACTCCTTAGGGATCTCCAGAAGACCCAAAAAGAATTTTCAGGGCCGTCGCATTCCTTCCCGAGATTTGCAGCTCCAAGTTATTAATTTGAGGTTATGTACCCTTTTTCCAGCTTTCCTGGGTGCACTGAAATCCTGTACTTGTCACTCACTATTTCACTGTATAGATCTCACTGAGACACACACTTTGACACTTGTTTCGTGAGAATCGGACAAGATTTACTAATTTTTTCGATTTTTCGAAGTGGGAGCACTATAGAAGAGCTGTTAACTCGTCAACGGGAGGCTTGCGACGTGGTGGTTAGGTTAGGTTAGGTTAGGTTAGGTTAGGTTAGGTTAGGTTAGGTTAGGTTAGGTTAGGTTAGGTTAGGTTAGGTTAGGTTAGGTTAGGTTAGGTTAGGTTAGGTTAGGTTAGGTTAGGTTAGGTTAGGTTAGGTTAGGTTAGGTTAGGTTAGGTTAGGTTAGGTTAGGTTAGGTTAGGTTAGGTTAGGTTAGGTTAGGTTAGGTTAGGTTAGGTTAGGTTAGGTTAGGTTAGGTTAGGTTAGGTTAGGTTAGGTTAGGTTAGGTTAGGTTAGGTTAGGTTAGGTTAGGTTAGGTTAGGTTAGGTTAGGTTAGGTTAGGTTAGGTTAGGTTAGGTTAGGTTAGGTTAGGTTAGGTTAGGTTAGGTTAGGTTAGGTTAGGTTAGGTTAGGTTAGGTTAGGTTAGGTTAGGTTAGGTTAGGTTAGGTTAGGTTAGGTTAGGTTAGGTTAGGTTAGGTTAGGTTAGGTTAGGTTAGGTTAGGTTAGGTTAGGTTAGGTTAGGTTAGGTTAGGTTAGGTTAGGTTAGGTTAGGTTAGGTTAGGTTAGGTTAGGTTAGGTTAGGTTAGGTTAGGTTAGGTTAGGTTAGGTTAGGTTAGGTTAGGTTAGGTTAGGTTAGGTTAGGTTAGGTTAGGTTAGGTTAGGTTAGGTTAGGTTAGGTTAGGTTAGGTTAGGTTAGGTTAGGTTAGGTTAGGTTAGGTTAGGTTAGGTTAGGTTAGGTTAGGTTAGGTTAGGTTAGGTTAGGTTAGGTTAGGTTAGGTTAGGTTAGGTTAGGTTAGGTTAGGTTAGGTTAGGTTAGGTTAGGTTAGGTTAGGTTAGGTTAGGTTAGGTTAGGTTAGGTTAGGTTAGGTTAGGTTAGGTTAGGTTAGGTTAGGTTAGGTTAGGTTAGGTTAGGTTAGGTTAGGTTAGGTTAGGTTAGGTTAGGTTAGGTTAGGTTAGGTTAGGTTAGGTTAGGTTAGGTTAGGTTAGGTTAGGTTAGGTTAGGTTAGGTTAGGTTAGGTTAGGTTAGGTTAGGTTAGGTTAGGTTAGGTTAGGTTAGGTTAGGTTAGGTTAGGTTAGGTTAGGTTAGGTTAGGTTAGGTTAGGTTAGGTTAGGTTAGGTTAGGTTAGGTTAGGTTAGGTTAGGTTAGGTTAGGTTAGGTTAGGTTAGGTTAGGTTAGGTTAGGTTAGGTTAGGTTAGGTTAGGTTAGGTTAGGTTAGGTTAGGTTAGGTTAGGTTAGGTTAGGTTAGGTTAGGTTAGGTTAGGTTAGGTTAGGTTAGGTTAGGTTAGGTTAGGTTAGGTTAGGTTAGGTTAGGTTAGGTTAGGTTAGGTTAGGTTAGGTTAGGTTAGGTTAGGTTAGGTTAGGTTAGGTTAGGTTAGGTTAGGTTAGGTTAGGTTAGGTTAGGTTAGGTTAGGTTAGGTTAGGTTAGGTTAGGTTAGGTTAGGTTAGGTTAGGTTAGGTTAGGTTAGGTTAGGTTAGGTTAGGTTAGGTTAGGTTAGGTTAGGTTAGGTTAGGTTAGGTTAGGTTAGGTTAGGTTAGGTTAGGTTAGGTTAGGTTAGGTTAGGTTAGGTTAGGTTAGGTTAGGTTAGGTTAGGTTAGGTTAGGTTAGGTTAGGTTAGGTTAGGTTAGGTTAGGTTAGGTTAGGTTAGGTTAGGTTAGGTTAGGTTAGGTTAGGTTAGGTTAGGTTAGGTTAGGTTAGGTTAGGTTAGGTTAGGTTAGGTTAGGTTAGGTTAGGTTAGGTTAGGTTAGGTTAGGTTAGGTTAGGTTAGGTTAGGTTAGGTTAGGTTAGGTTAGGTTAGGTTAGGTTAGGTTAGGTTAGGTTAGGTTAGGTTAGGTTAGGTTAGGTTAGGTTAGGTTAGGTTAGGTTAGGTTAGGTTAGGTTAGGTTAGGTTAGGTTAGGTTAGGTTAGGTTAGGTTAGGTTAGGTTAGGTTAGGTTAGGTTAGGTTAGGTTAGGTTAGGTTAGGTTAGGTTAGGTTAGGTTAGGTTAGGTTAGGTTAGGTTAGGTTAGGTTAGGTTAGGTTAGGTTAGGTTAGGTTAGGTTAGGTTAGGTTAGGTTAGGTTAGGTTAGGTTAGGTTAGGTTAGGTTAGGTTAGGTTAGGTTAGGTTAGGTTAGGTTAGGTTAGGTTAGGTTAGGTTAGGTTAGGTTAGGTTAGGTTAGGTTAGGTTAGGTTAGGTTAGGTTAGGTTAGGTTAGGTTAGGTTAGGTTAGGTTAGGTTAGGTTAGGTTAGGTTAGGTTAGGTTAGGTTAGGTTAGGTTAGGTTAGGTTAGGTTAGGTTAGGTTAGGTTAGGTTAGGTTAGGTTAGGTTAGGTTAGGTTAGGTTAGGTTAGGTTAGGTTAGGTTAGGTTAGGTTAGGTTAGGTTAGGTTAGGTTAGGTTAGGTTAGGTTAGGTTAGGTTAGGTTAGGTTAGGTTAGGTTAGGTTAGGTTAGGTTAGGTTAGGTTAGGTTAGGTTAGGTTAGGTTAGGTTAGGTTAGGTTAGGTTAGGTTAGGTTAGGTTAGGTTAGGTTAGGTTAGGTTAGGTTAGGTTAGGTTAGGTTAGGTTAGGTTAGGTTAGGTTAGGTTAGGTTAGGTTAGGTTAGGTTAGGTTAGGTTAGGTTAGGTTAGGTTAGGTTAGGTTAGGTTAGGTTAGGTTAGGTTAGGTTAGGTTAGGTTAGGTTAGGTTAGGTTAGGTTAGGTTAGGTTAGGTTAGGTTAGGTTAGGTTAGGTTAGGTTAGGTTAGGTTAGGTTAGGTTAGGTTAGGTTAGGTTAGGTTAGGTTAGGTTAGGTTAGGTTAGGTTAGGTTAGGTTAGGTTAGGTTAGGTTAGGTTAGGTTAGGTTAGGTTAGGTTAGGTTAGGTTAGGTTAGGTTAGGTTAGGTTAGGTTAGGTTAGGTTAGGTTAGGTTAGGTTAGGTTAGGTTAGGTTAGGTTAGGTTAGGTTAGGTTAGGTTAGGTTAGGTTAGGTTAGGTTAGGTTAGGTTAGGTTAGGTTAGGTTAGGTTAGGTTAGGTTAGGTTAGGTTAGGTTAGGTTAGGTTAGGTTAGGTTAGGTTAGGTTAGGTTAGGTTAGGTTAGGTTAGGTTAGGTTAGGTTAGGTTAGGTTAGGTTAGGTTAGGTTAGGTTAGGTTAGGTTAGGTTAGGTTAGGTTAGGTTAG
>NW_026063225.1:0-12500 GCF_024362695.1 Pectinophora gossypiella
CCAACCCTAACCTAACCTAACCTAACCTAACCTAACCTAACCTAACCTAACCTAACCTAACCTAACCTAACCTAACCTAACCTAACCTAACCTAACCTAACCTAACCTAACCTAACCTAACCTAACCTAACCTAACCTAACCTAACCTAACCTAACCTAACCTAACCTAACCTAACCTAACCTAACCTAACCTAACCTAACCTAACCTAACCTAACCTAACCTAACCTAACCTAACCTAACCTAACCTAACCTAACCTAACCTAACCTAACCTAACCTAACCTAACCTAACCTAACCTAACCTAACCTAACCTAACCTAACCTAACCTAACCTAACCTAACCTAACCTAACCTAACCTAACCTAACCTAACCTAACCTAACCTAACCTAACCTAACCTAACCTAACCTAACCTAACCTAACCTAACCTAACCTAACCTAACCTAACCTAACCTAACCTAACCTAACCTAACCTAACCTAACCTAACCTAACCTAACCTAACCTAACCTAACCTAACCTAACCTAACCTAACCTAACCTAACCTAACCTAACCTAACCTAACCTAACCTAACCTAACCTAACCTAACCTAACCTAACCTAACCTAACCTAACCTAACCTAACCTAACCTAACCTAACCTAACCTAACCTAACCTAACCTAACCTAACCTAACCTAACCTAACCTAACCTAACCTAACCTAACCTAACCTAACCTAACCTAACCTAACCTAACCTAACCTAACCTAACCTAACCTAACCTAACCTAACCTAACCTAACCTAACCTAACCTAACCTAACCTAACCTAACCTAACCTAACCTAACCTAACCTAACCTAACCTAACCTAACCTAACCTAACCTAACCTAACCTAACCTAACCTAACCTAACCTAACCTAACCTAACCTAACCTAACCTAACCTAACCTAACCTAACCTAACCTAACCTAACCTAACCTAACCTAACCTAACCTAACCTAACCTAACCTAACCTAACCTAACCTAACCTAACCTAACCTAACCTAACCTAACCTAACCTAACCTAACCTAACCTAACCTAACCTAACCTAACCTAACCTAACCTAACCTAACCTAACCTAACCTAACCTAACCTAACCTAACCTAACCTAACCTAACCTAACCTAACCTAACCTAACCTAACCTAACCTAACCTAACCTAACCTAACCTAACCTAACCTAACCTAACCTAACCTAACCTAACCTAACCTAACCTAACCTAACCTAACCTAACCTAACCTAACCTAACCTAACCTAACCTAACCTAACCTAACCTAACCTAACCTAACCTAACCTAACCTAACCTAACCTAACCTAACCTAACCTAACCTAACCTAACCTAACCTAACCTAACCTAACCTAACCTAACCTAACCTAACCTAACCTAACCTAACCTAACCTAACCTAACCTAACCTAACCTAACCTAACCTAACCTAACCTAACCTAACCTAACCTAACCTAACCTAACCTAACCTAACCTAACCTAACCTAACCTAACCTAACCTAACCTAACCTAACCTAACCTAACCTAACCTAACCTAACCTAACCTAACCTAACCTAACCTAACCTAACCTAACCTAACCTAACCTAACCTAACCTAACCTAACCTAACCTAACCTAACCTAACCTAACCTAACCTAACCTAACCTAACCTAACCTAACCTAACCTAACCTAACCTAACCTAACCTAACCTAACCTAACCTAACCTAACCTAACCTAACCTAACCTAACCTAACCTAACCTAACCTAACCTAACCTAACCTAACCTAACCTAACCTAACCTAACCTAACCTAACCTAACCTAACCTAACCTAACCTAACCTAACCTAACCTAACCTAACCTAACCTAACCTAACCTAACCTAACCTAACCTAACCTAACCTAACCTAACCTAACCTAACCTAACCTAACCTAACCTAACCTAACCTAACCTAACCTAACCTAACCTAACCTAACCTAACCTAACCTAACCTAACCTAACCTAACCTAACCTAACCTAACCTAACCTAACCTAACCTAACCTAACCTAACCTAACCTAACCTAACCTAACCTAACCTAACCTAACCTAACCTAACCTAACCTAACCTAACCTAACCTAACCTAACCTAACCTAACCTAACCTAACCTAACCTAACCTAACCTAACCTAACCTAACCTAACCTAACCTAACCTAACCTAACCTAACCTAACCTAACCTAACCTAACCTAACCTAACCTAACCTAACCTAACCTAACCTAACCTAACCTAACCTAACCTAACCTAACCTAACCTAACCTAACCTAACCTAACCTAACCTAACCTAACCTAACCTAACCTAACCTAACCTAACCTAACCTAACCTAACCTAACCTAACCTAACCTAACCTAACCTAACCTAACCTAACCTAACCTAACCTAACCTAACCTAACCTAACCTAACCTAACCTAACCTAACCTAACCTAACCTAACCTAACCTAACCTAACCTAACCTAACCTAACCTAACCTAACCTAACCTAACCTAACCTAACCTAACCTAACCTAACCTAACCTAACCTAACCTAACCTAACCTAACCTAACCTAACCTAACCTAACCTAACCTAACCTAACCTAACCTAACCTAACCTAACCTAACCTAACCTAACCTAACCTAACCTAACCTAACCTAACCTAACCTAACCTAACCTAACCTAACCTAACCTAACCTAACCTAACCTAACCTAACCTAACCTAACCTAACCTAACCTAACCTAACCTAACCTAACCTAACCTAACCTAACCTAACCTAACCTAACCTAACCTAACCTAACCTAACCTAACCTAACCTAACCTAACCTAACCTAACCTAACCTAACCTAACCTAACCTAACCTAACCTAACCTAACCTAACCTAACCTAACCTAACCTAACCTAACCTAACCTAACCTAACCTAACCTAACCTAACCTAACCTAACCTAACCTAACCTAACCTAACCTAACCTAACCTAACCTAACCTAACCTAACCTAACCTAACCTAACCTAACCTAACCTAACCTAACCTAACCTAACCTAACCTAACCTAACCTAACCTAACCTAACCTAACCTAACCTAACCTAACCTAACCTAACCTAACCTAACCTAACCTAACCTAACCTAACCTAACCTAACCTAACCTAACCTAACCTAACCTAACCTAACCTAACCTAACCTAACCTAACCTAACCTAACCTAACCTAACCTAACCTAACCTAACCTAACCTAACCTAACCTAACCTAACCTAACCTAACCTAACCTAACCTAACCTAACCTAACCTAACCTAACCTAACCTAACCTAACCTAACCTAACCTAACCTAACCTAACCTAACCTAACCTAACCTAACCTAACCTAACCTAACCTAACCTAACCTAACCTAACCTAACCTAACCTAACCTAACCTAACCTAACCTAACCTAACCTAACCTAACCTAACCTAACCTAACCTAACCTAACCTAACCTAACCTAACCTAACCTAACCTAACCTAACCTAACCTAACCTAACCTAACCTAACCTAACCTAACCTAACCTAACCTAACCTAACCTAACCTAACCTAACCTAACCTAACCTAACCTAACCTAACCTAACCTAACCTAACCTAACCTAACCTAACCTAACCTAACCTAACCTAACCTAACCTAACCTAACCTAACCTAACCTAACCTAACCTAACCTAACCTAACCTAACCTAACCTAACCTAACCTAACCTAACCTAACCTAACCTAACCTAACCTAACCTAACCTAACCTAACCTAACCTAACCTAACCTAACCTAACCTAACCTAACCTAACCTAACCTAACCTAACCTAACCTAACCTAACCTAACCTAACCTAACCTAACCTAACCTAACCTAACCTAACCTAACCTAACCTAACCTAACCTAACCTAACCTAACCTAACCTAACCTAACCTAACCTAACCTAACCTAACCTAACCTAACCTAACCTAACCTAACCTAACCTAACCTAACCTAACCTAACCTAACCTAACCTAACCTAACCTAACCTAACCTAACCTAACCTAACCTAACCTAACCTAACCTAACCTAACCTAACCTAACCTAACCTAACCTAACCTAACCTAACCTAACCTAACCTAACCTAACCTAACCTAACCTAACCTAACCTAACCTAACCTAACCTAACCTAACCTAACCTAACCTAACCTAACCTAACCTAACCTAACCTAACCTAACCTAACCTAACCTAACCTAACCTAACCTAACCTAACCTAACCTAACATAACCTAACCTAACCTAACCTAACCTAACCTAACCTAACCTAACCTATCCTAACCTAACCTAACCTAACCTAACCTAACCTAACCTAACCTAACCTAACCTAACCTAACCTAACCTAACCTAACCTAACCTAACCTAACCTAACCTAACCTAACCTAACCTAACCTAACCTAACCTAACCTAACCTAACCTAACCTAACCTAACCTAACCTAACCTAACCTAACCTAACCTAACCTAACCTAACCTAACCTAACCTAACCTAACCTAACCTAACCTAACCTAACCTAACCTAACCTAACCTAACCTAACCTAACCTAACCTAACCTAACCTAACCTAACCTAACCTAACCTAACCTAACCTAACCTAACCTAACCTAACCTAACCTAACCTAACCTAACCTAACCTAACCTAACCTAACCTAACCTAACCTAACCTAACCTAACCTAACCTAACCTAACCTAACCTAACCTAACCTAACCTAACCTAACCTAACCTAACCTAACCTAACCTAACCTAACCTAACCTAACCTAACCTAACCTAACCTAACCTAACCTAACCTAACCTAACCTAACCTAACCTAACCTAACCTAACCTAACCTAACCTAACCTAACCTAACCTAACCTAACCTAACCTAACCTAACCTAACCTAACCTAACCTAACCTAACCTAACCTAACCTAACCTAACCTAACCTAACCTAACCTAACCTAACCTAACCTAACCTAACCTAACCTAACCTAACCTAACCTAACCTAACCTAACCTAACCTAACCTAACCTAACCTAACCTAACCTAACCTAACCTAACCTAACCTAACCTAACCTAACCTAACCTAACCTAACCTAACCTAACCTAACCTAACCTAACCTAACCTAACCTAACCTAACCTAACCTAACCTAACCTAACCTAACCTAACCTAACCTAACCTAACCTAACCTAACCTAACCTAACCTAACCTAACCTAACCTAACCTAACCTAACCTAACCTAACCTAACCTAACCTAACCTAACCTAACCTAACCTAACCTAACCTAACCTAACCTAACCTAACCTAACCTAACCTAACCTAACCTAACCTAACCTAACCTAACCTAACCTAACCTAACCTAACCTAACCTAACCTAACCTAACCTAACCTAACCTAACCTAACCTAACCTAACCTAACCTAACCTAACCTAACCTAACCTAACCTAACCTAACCTAACCTAACCTAACCTAACCTAACCTAACCTAACCTAACCTAACCTAACCTAACCTAACCTAACCTAACCTAACCTAACCTAACCTAACCTAACCTAACCTAACCTAACCTAACCTAACCTAACCTAACCTAACCTAACCTAACCTAACCTAACCTAACCTAACCTAACCTAACCTAACCTAACCTAACCTAACCTAACCTAACCTAACCTAACCTAACCTAACCTAACCTAACCTAACCTAACCTAACCTAACCTAACCTAACCTAACCTAACCTAACCTAACCTAACCTAACCTAACCTAACCTAACCTAACCTAACCTAACCTAACCTAACCTAACCTAACCTAACCTAACCTAACCTAACCTAACCTAACCTAACCTAACCTAACCTAACCTAACCTAACCTAACCTAACCTAACCTAACCTAACCTAACCTAACCTAACCTAACCTAACCTAACCTAACCTAACCTAACCTAACCTAACCTAACCTAACCTAACCTAACCTAACCTAACCTAACCTAACCTAACCTAACCTAACCTAACCTAACCTAACCTAACCTAACCTAACCTAACCTAACCTAACCTAACCTAACCTAACCTAACCTAACCTAACCTAACCTAACCTAACCTAACCTAACCTAACCTAACCTAACCTAACCTAACCTAACCTAACCTAACCTAACCTAACCTAACCTAACCTAACCTAACCTAACCTAACCTAACCTAACCTAACCTAACCTAACCTAACCTAACCTAACCTAACCTAACCTAACCTAACCTAACCTAACCTAACCTAACCTAACCTAACCTAACCTAACCTAACCTAACCTAACCTAACCTAACCTAACCTAACCTAACCTAACCTAACCTAACCTAACCTAACCTAACCTAACCTAACCTAACCTAACCTAACCTAACCTAACCTAACCTAACCTAACCTAACCTAACCTAACCTAACCTAACCTAACCTAACCTAACCTAACCTAACCTAACCTAACCTAACCTAACCTAACCTAACCTAACCTAACCTAACCTAACCTAACCTAACCTAACCTAACCTAACCTAACCTAACCTATCCTAACCTAACCTAACCTAACCTAACATAACCTAACCTAACCTAACCTAACCTAACCTAACCTAACCTAACCTAACCTAACCTAACCTAACCTAACCTAACCTAACCTAACCTAACCTAACCTAACCTAACCTAACCTAACCTAACCTAACCTAACCTAACCTAACCTAACCTAACCTAACCTAACCTAACCTAACCTAACCTAACCTAACCTAACCTAACCTAACCTAACCTAACCTAACCTAACCTAACCTAACCTAACCTAACCTAACCTAACCTAACCTAACCTAACCTAACCTACCCTAACCTAACCTAACCTAACCTAACCTAACCTAACCTAACCTAACCTAACCTAACCTAACCTAACCTAACCTAACCTAACCTAACCTAACCTAACCTAACCTAACCTAACCTAACCTAACCTAACCTAACCTAACCTAACCTAACCTAACCTAACCTAACCTAACCTAACCTAACCTAACCTAACCTAACCTAACCTAACCTAACCTAACCTAACCTAACCTAACCTAACCTAACCTAACCTAACCTAACCTAACCTAACCTAACCTAACTAACTAACCACACATCACAAGAATGAGTTCTAAGAACCCAAAAACCGATTCCGCTGCAGGAACAGCGAAGACGACCAAGTTCTCGGTGCAATCAGCAGGGGTACTGGCACCCCCGCGTAAGAGAATCCCCTCCAACGGAGTGAGCTCCCCAGTGAAAACTCCCAAGCCGGCTGAACATGCTCCATCGAGCTCAGGAACACCAGCCGCCTCTGGAGCAAGTCTCCAAGCGAAAGCAAATGGGTTATACCAAGAGGCGAAGAGCTTGATGGAGCAATCCGGGAATATAAAGACCACCATTAAGGACGGGGTCATCAAAAGGATGACCGATATCAATGACATCGTGTTGCGATTGGCTGAATCCCGCGAATCACTTCAGAGGAGTCTCGAGACCGCCCGCCTGAACCATGCTGACGTACTGTTGAGGCTGGAGAAAGAACTATCCAGGGCGGGGCCCTCGCACCCAACAACTGCGCCTACACTCACAGCAGATCACTCTAAACTCATGGAGCAGCTCATGAGGAGATTGGAGCATCATGAGAAGGCGGTTGAAGAGTGTAAGGGGCATACGGAGGCACTCAGAAAGAGGCTGGAGGAGACGGCCAAGGAAAAATCAGCACTAGCGCCGCCAAACGACTCCGAGGAGAAGGGAGGAATCATATTGAAGGAGCTCCTGGAGCAGAGGGATCTCCTGACAGAATCCAAATCGCAAATGGCGGCACTTCATACGAAGATAGACCGATTGCCGACCATCGAAAATGTAAATGAGATTGGAGCGACGTCAAAGAGGGCTGCAGCTGGAGTCACCTATGCCAGTGTGGTGGCCTCTAATCCAATATCACCCGTATTTTCGGTCATGGTGTCCTCCGAGGCCGAGCAGGACACGAGCGGTGACGTCATCAGCAAATTAAGATCCGCAGTCGACGCAAAATCGAGCGGCTTGAAAGTCGACAGACTTAGGAAGGCGCGGGACCAAAAAGTCATCGTAAGCTGTGGAAATAAAGAAGAGGTAGACAAAATCACGGATCGAATTAGAGCCACAGCCCCGAGGCTACGTGTAGAGCCAATGCTCAATAAGGATCCACTGGTAATCCTCAAGGATGTCCTCACAGTGAATACTGATGAGGACATCAAGACTGCATTAAAAAACCAGAACAAACATCTGTTCGAAGGATTGCCGGTGGATCAGTATAGAGCGGAGGTAAAATACCGTCGTAGAGCCAGAAACCAGTACGTCAACCACGTGGTACTACAAGTGTCACCTCAAGTGTGGCAAAAACTGGTGAAAGCGGGGAAAGCCCACATAGACCTGCAGAGGGTTGCAGTAGCGGACCAATCACCGCTGGTTCAATGCTCCCGCTGCTTAGGTTACGGGCATGGACGTAAATACTGCAAGGAAACACAGGATCTCTGCAGCCACTGTGCCGAACCACACCTGAAGGTAGACTGTCCAGCTTGGACAGTGAGGGATCCCCCCACCTGTAAAAATTGCATCCACGCAAAAATGGATCGAGCGGATCACAACGCTTTCGACGTAAACTGCCCCATCCGCAAAAAATGGGACGCCATAGCAAGGTCCAGTATAGCGTACTGCTAAAGTTGACGGGGGCCGAACTGTGGACACTGATGGAACGAAAAATTACCACGCAATACAGGCAAATCTCCAGCGCAAACGACTGGCAACTCAAGAACTACTCATTGAAGCCAGCAAGAGGAAAACAAGCTTCGCACTAATACAAGAACCCTATATCGGAGCGAGTGGTGTCCTGAAGCAGCAAGCAGGCACGAGGGTAGTACAATGTACAATAAACAGAAATGGCCCGGTGAAGGCGGCAATCATTGTTTTCAACAGTGAGGTGAAAGTTATAGAAGACGCAACCCTAAACACAGAGAACATGGTTGCAGCCAAGCTGAAGACCGATAAGTGGGAAATTGCCATAATTTCCGTCTACTTTGAGGACAATAGACCACTAGAACCCTACCTGCGAGGGTTGAGAGACACCATCGCAAAGCTTAAGACTAAAAGGATCATAATAGGGGGAGATTTTAATGCGTGGAGTACGTGGTGGGGAGGTGCGAGAGAGGACAGTCGAGGAGAAGAACTCAGAGGTACGTTGGACGAGCTAGACCTGCACATTCTAAACGTAGGGAGCACCCCCACATTCGACACAATTAGAGGGGGTAGGATCTTCCAAAGCTGCGTGGACATCACGGTCTGTACTGGAGAACTATTGGACAAGACACATAATTGGAAGGTAGATAAAGAAATCACAAGCTCAGACCATAACAGCATTACATTTACAATAAAATTAGACAAACAAAACACAGACAATTCAAATAAAACCACAAGAATTTATAATACAAAAAAAGCAAACTGGGAAAATTTTAAAAAACATATAGTAGAGTCACTTAACAAAGAAAATATAACAATACAAAACATAAATAAAATAGATACCATAGACAAAATAAGATATACTGTTAATACGTACATAAATATAATAAAAGAAGCATGTGAAAAAAGCATACCAAAAATAAAGAAAAACAATAAAATAAACTTACCGTGGTGGACCGCAGAGCTGGAAGAACTGAAGAGGGAAGTTCTTCGAAGGAAGAGAAGAATATCATGGGCAGCTCCCCGTCGCAGAAAACACGCCGTCGACGAATACCTAAAAGAAAAAGAAAAATATGAATTAGAGGCAGCTCGAGCGCAGACCGAAAGCTGGAAAATTTTTTGCACTAAACAAGACCGTGAAAGCCTCTGGGATGGAATATATAGGGTTATTGGGAAATCCACCCAAAGGTACGAAGATCAACTGCTCGTACGGGACGGGGTCACCCAAAGTCCGGAGGAATCTGTGAAACTGCTAGCTGCCACGTTCTTCCCCGAAGATTCGCTCGAAGAGGACAGTGAGGAACATAGGCAGATACGAGAAAAAGCGAATAATAGTCAAACAGATCACCCGGAGGAAGTGATGGACCCCCCGTTCACAAAAGCGGAACTACATCATGCAATGTACAGCTTTAACCCCAAAAAGGCTCCCGGTCCGGATGGATTCACAGCTGAGGTATGCGTCTCAGCTATTCAATCCAACGACCAGATCTTCCTTGACATCTTAAACAAGTGCCTACAACTCTCCCACTTCCCTGAGGCATGGAAAAGAGCATCAGTAGTGGTCCTACGAAAACCCGGCAAGACAGACTACACAAACCCGAAGTCGTACCGACCGATAGGGCTTCTCTCAGTCTTGGGCAAGGTGATGGAGAAGATGCTGATCAGAAGAATCAGGTGGCACACCTTGCCCAGGATGAACACTCGGCAATACGGATTCGTCCCCCAGCGCTGTACGGAAGACTCCCTCTATGATCTGCTCCAACACGTTAAATCCAACTTGAGCAACCACAAAATTAATATCCTAGTATCATTGGACATAGAGGGGGCATTCGACGCGGCGTGGTGGCCGGCCGTCAAAATTCAACTGAAAGAGAAGAAGTGCCCTAAAAATCTTAGAGAGTTGGTAAATAATTACTTGAGCGACAGGACAGTCGAGGTAAAATACGCCGGAGAACGAGTTTCAAGACGGACCACAAAAGGATGCGTACAAGGTTCCATCAGTGGACCCACATTCTGGAACCTGATATTGGACCCGCTATTAAACGAACTGGAGGCACGGGGTGTGTACTGCCAAGCTTTTGCCGATGATGTGGTCCTGGTTTTCTCCGGCCATTCAGCCTCCGCCCTTCAGGAACAGGCGAACGACACTCTCGAACATGTGCAGAGATGGGGACAGCGTAATAAACTGAAGTTTGCACCACACAAAACTAACGCAATCATCATTACAAACAAGATGAAGTTTGAAACCCCATATCTGCACATGGGTGTAGCTGCTATACAGCTTGTAGAGGAAATAAAAATACTGGGTCTAACAATAGACCGTAAATTAACATTCAATACTCATGTTGCAAATATTTGCCGGAAAGCAGCAAACCTCTACAAGCTGTTGGCAAGGTCGGCAAAAATATCATGGGGACTGAACCCGGAGGTTGTCAGGACCATATATGTGGCAGTCATTGAACCAACCATCCTTTACGCGGCAAGTGTCTGGGCCGCAGCAGCGTCAAAAATAACAGTGCAAAAGCAACTCAACGCCATACAGAGGGGCTTTGCACAAAAGATCTGCAAGGGTTACCGCACAATCTCACTGAATGCAGCTCTAATATTAGCCGGCATTCTTCCGCTGGACCTTCGGGTGCAAGAGGCAGCGACATTTTACGAGGCGAAGCGAGGGAGACCTCTCGAACATTTGGAAGGCGGAGACATGGCAGACAGGGAAATTGAGGAAAAGGAGTGCTTCTTGAACGCTCTGCATCCGGCCAGCGAGGAAGACATAGAATTCCAATGCCTCGAAAACACCGACCCTCAAACATTGGAAGAGTACCATATAGATGGTAATATGATATTCACCGATGGTAGCAAAATTGAGGGTAAGGTGGGGGCAGCCTTGTCCCGCTGGCTGGATGGCGGAGAGGTAGAGTACAAAAAATTTAAATTAGAGCCCTATTGCTCCGTATTCCAAGCGGAACTATTCGCGCTGTGGAGAGCAGTGGAGATGGCGTCAGCTCATAAGGTTACCAACATTCTCAGCGACTCTCGCTCCTCCCTAGAACTCCTGAAAAACCAGAAAGAGTTTCATCCTCTAGCTGTCAAAATCCGGAAAACTTTAAGGAAATTGCGTACTCAAAACAAGACAGTCAAACTCTTCTGGATAAGGGCACACGTGGGGGTAGCGGGAAACGAGCGGGCAGATGAGCTGGCCAAAGAAGCTGCTCTCAAACTTAAAGTAAAGTCTCACTACGATCGATGCCCTACCTCATTCGTGAAGAATAGGATAAGGCAATCAACAGTTGCAAAGTGGGACCAAAGATACCAAGAAGGTACGACAGCAGCAACTACAAAAGTCTTCCTCCCTGACGCTAGAATGGCGTACCGCTTCGTAAGGAAAGCCAAGTTCACGCCGACAATGGTGCAAGTAATGACGGGACACGGGGGCTTTGCGGACTACCTTTGCAGATTTAAGTTGAGGACTGACGCGGGGTGCTTCTGCGACCCAGATATAAAACAGGACATATGGCATATCCTCCTGGATTGCCCAAAATTTGGTAAAAAAAGGTTTGAGTTAGAGATGCAGATCGATGAGCAACTCAAAAAGGAAAACCTGAATAAAATTCTGTTCAACAATAATAGTAGAGTTCCGTTTACAAACTTTTGTACAACAGTAGCAAAATATATTGCAGGATTAAATAAATGACCGGAACGTATGCCGATAAGCGTGCTAAGTACGTTGATCGGTATAGCAGTAAATAGAATAGAGTTAAGAAAAATGTTATGT
>NW_026063225.1:15000-23297 GCF_024362695.1 Pectinophora gossypiella
AACCTAACCTAACCTAACCTAACCTAACCTAACCTAACCTAACCTAACCTAACCTAACCTAACCTAACCTAACCTAACCTAACCTAACCTAACCTAACCTAACCTAACCTAACCTAACCTAACCTAACCTAACCTAACCTAACCTAACCTAACCTAACCTAACCTAAACCTAACCTAACCTAAACCTAACCTAAACCTAAACCTAAACCTAACCTAAACCTAACCTAACCTAAACCTAAACCTAAACCTAAACCTAAACCTAAACCTAAACCTAAACCTAAACCTAAACCTAAACCTAAACCTAAACCTAAACCTAAACCTAAACCTAAACCTAAACCTAAACCTAAACCTAAACCTAAACCTAAACCTAAACCTAAACCTAAACCTAAACCTAAACCTAAACCTAAACCTAAACCTAAACCTAAACCTAAACCTAAACCTAAACCTAAACCTAACAAAATCCAAACCTAAGAAAAATCAAACCTAACAATGGTTTTGTTTTGAAATGAAATGAAATGAAACGAAATGAAATGAAATGAATTTTATTGCAGTAAATTTGGTCATATATAGTGATGGTAGTAAAGGTGCAAAGGTAGGTTAGGGTTTTGTTTGGTTTAGGTTTCTTAGGTTAGGGTTTTGTTAGGTTTGGGTTTTGTTAGGTTTGATTTTTCTTAGGTTTGGATTTTGTTAGGTTTGGGTTTTTTTAGGTTTGGTTTTTGTAGGTTTGGTTTTTGTTAAGTTTGGGTTTGGGTTAGGTTTGGGTTTTGTTAAGTTTGGGTTTGGGTTAGGTTTGGGTTTGGATTAGGTTTGGGTTTGGTTAAAATTTTTTTAGGTTTGGGTTTGGTTTGGGTTTGGATTAGGTTTGGGTTTGGATTAGGTTTGGGTTTGGATTAGGTTTGGGTTTGGTTTGGGTTAGGTTTGGGTTAGGTTTGGGTTAGGTTTGTGTTAGGTTTGGGTTAGGCTTGGGTTTTGTTAGGTTTGTGTTTGGGTTAGGTTTAGGTATGGTTTGGGTTTGAGTTAGGTTTGGGTTTGGTTTGAATTTTGTTATGCTTCGGTTTGATTAGGTTTGGGTTTTGTTAGGTTTGAGTTTTGTTAGGTTTGGGTTTGGGTTAGGTTTGTGTTAGGTTTGGGTTGGGTTTGGGTTAGGCTTGGGTTTGGTTTTAATTTTGTTAGGTTTGGGTTTTTTTGGGTTGGTTTTTGTTCAGTTTGGGTTTTGTTAGGTTTGGGTCTCTTAGTTTTGGGTTTTGTTAGGTTTGGGTTTCGTTAGGTTTGGGTTTTGTTAGGTTTGGTTTTTAGGTTTGGATTTTGTTAGGTTTGGGTTTTTTTAGGTTTGGTTTTTGTTAGGTTTGGTTTTTGTTAAGTTTGTGTTTGGGTTAGGTTTGGGTTTGGGTTAGGTTTGGGTTTTGTTAAGTTTGGGTTTGGGTTAGGTTTGGGTTTGAGTTAGGCTTGGGTTTGGTTTTAATTTTGTTAGATTTGGGTTTTTTTGGGTTGGGTTTTGTTCAGTTTGGGTTTTGTTAGGTTTGGGTCTCTTAGGTTTGGGTTTTGTTAGGTATGTGTTTTTTTAGGTTTGGGTTTTGTTAGGTTTGAATTATGTTAGGTTTGGATTTTGTTAGTTTTGAGTTTTCTTAGGTTTGGGTTTAGTTTTGGTATATTTGGGTTATTTTGGTTTACATGGTTTTAGGTTAGGGTATAATTACTTTTCAATTTTCTTTGTTTCGGGTGTGGGTAGGGTTTGGTTTTTGTTCTGGCCGTTATATTTTTTGCAATTTAATAGGTTTAAATAATTTTTTTTGAGTATTCATGTATTTTTCGTGTTATTAGCAAAGAAATTTCGAAATATCAGTCTACTGCAACAAAATGTTATAGAAGTCTCTCTATTTTATTGCGTTATATGGTAGCCCTCGTCTTTACGAAAATTTTAAGGCCTCTCTCGCGGGTCTAGGACGCCGGGAACGCAAAAAAATCGCCCCCCCCCACCCTCCCTGTTGCGATTTATTAGGAAGCCACGGTCACATATCTGCATAGAAAAAAACACTCACAATTTTGACAATTTTTGGATTTCTTCTTTTCTTATTTATTTACTTATTTACTCATTCACTCATTCAATCATTTACTTATTTACTTATTTTTCCAAAATGTTGTAGAAATTCGGGGTATTTCATCCGGTCCGGCAGCTTTGTTGCTTTTTGTGTTCTTTTGCGAGACCTCCGGCTCAGGGAGGGTAAAATGTTTACTTATCGCATCATCCGTTTCTGCGGTCTTAAGAAATTAAAATACGGTGTTCTTGATTGATTTTTTGAAAGGCTGTGATGACAGTATCCTTACGGGGTAGACATACTCCAGATATACGTTACTATTTACGTTAAATATCGCTTTCTTCACGGTTCGTAACCGAGACAGGGCGGGTAGGGGTATAATCTTCAGTCGTGTGGAGTGTAATAGAAACAACAGATACAATAGCAGTGCATTTAATAAAATAAAACCGAATGAGCGCTTCGGGTCCACACGCGGCCGTTTGTTGTATAACAAATAATTGTACTTAAAGGCGCAGTAGGGCCTTCATCGGACTCAGTCATTTTTCTAATGTAGCACTGGACGTGAGTAGTTAAAACAATTTAATAGTTACTTAATCACACGTTATTTAATTTAAAGTACTTTGAAACAAAATGAACTTCTAAATTATTGTATCACACTATTAAGGCACATAAATCACTATTAATCAACAGAAAAAAGCACTTGTTAGAGACTTCGTTTCCTCTATTGTTTAGATATTTCTATTTGGTCATATGGTCTTAGAAACTTAATGTAAATTGTGTTTTCTTTCAATCTGTGGAAGCTTGTTAATGGCTTTTAGATATTAAGTTAGTATGTAACTTTGTAAATTTAGCTGTAAGCTCCCCAAATAAAATAAAATAAAATAAAAATAAAATAAAAAATACCCCAAGTACTTGGTACCAAACCCCAAGTACTTACCACCATACCCCAAGTACTTACCACCATACCCCAAGTACTTACCACCATACCCCAAGTACTTACCACCATACCCCAAGTACTTACCACCATACCCCAAGTACTTACCACCATACCCCAAGTATTTACCACCATACCCCAAGTACTTACTACCATACCCCAAGTACTTACTACCATACCCCAAGTACTTACTACCATACCCCAAGTACTTACTACCAAACCCCAAGTACTTACCACCATACCCCAAGTACTTACCACCATACCCCAAGTACTTGGTACCAAACCCCAAGTACTTACCACCATACCCCAAGTACTTACTACCATACCCCAAGTACTTACTACCATACCCCAAGTACTTACTACCAAACCCCAAGTACTTACCACCATACCCCAAGTACTTACCACCATACCCCAAGTACTTACCACCATACCCCAAGTACTTACTACCATACCCCAAGTACTTACCACTATACCCCAAGTACTTGGTACCAAACCCCAAGTAGTTACCACCATACCCCAAGTACTTACCACCATACCCCAAGTACTTACCACCATACCCCAAGTACTTACCACCATACCTCAAGTACTTACTACCATACCCCAAGTACTTACTACCATGCCCCAAGTACTTACCACCATACCCCAAGTACTTACCACCATACCCCAAGTACTTACTACCATACCCCAAGTACTTACTACCATACCCCAAGTACTTACTACCATACCCCAAGTACTTACTACCATACCCCAAGTACTTACCACCATACCCCAAGTACTTGGTACCAAACCCCAAGTACTTACCACCATACCCCAAGTACTTACTACCATACCCCAAGTACTTACCACCATACCCCAAGTACTTACCACCATACCCCAAGTACTTACTACCATACCCCAAGTACTTACCACCATACCCCAAGTACTTACCACCATACCCCAAGTACTTACCACCATACCCCAAGTACTTACTACCATACCCCAAGTACTTACTACCATACCCCAAGTACTTACCTCCATACCCCAAGTACTTACTACCATACCCCAAGTACTTACCACCATACCCCAAGTACTTACCACCATACCCCAAGTACTTACCACCATACCCCAAGTACTTACCACCATACCCCAAGTACTTACTACCATACCCCAAGTACTTACTACCATACCCCAAGTACTTACTACCATACCCCAAGTACTTACCACCATACCCCAAGTACTTACCACCATACCCCAAGTACTTACCACCATACCCCAAGTACTTACCACCATACCCCAAGTACTTACTACCATACCCCAAGTACTTACTACCATACCCCAAGTACTTACTACCATACCCCAAGTACTTGGTACCAAACCCCAAGTACTTACTACCATACCCCAAGTACTTACCACCATACCCCAAGTACTTACTACCATACCCCAAGTACTTACCACCATACCCCAAGTACTTACCACCATACCCCAAGTACTTACTACCATACCCCAAGTACTTACTACCAAACCCCAAGTACTTACTACCATACCCCAAGTACTTACTACCATACCCCAAGTACTTGGTACCAAACCCCAAGTACTTACCACCATACCCCAAGTACTTACCACCATACCCCAAGTACTTACCACCATACCCCAAGTACTTACCACCATACCCCAAGTACTTACCACCATACCCCAAGTACTTACCACCATACCCCAAGTACTTACCACCATACCCCAAGTACTTACCACCATACCCCAAGTACTTACCACCATACCCCAAGTACTTACCACCATACCCAAGTACTTACCACCATACCCCAAGTACTTACCACCATACCCCAAGTACTTACCACCATACCCCCAAGTACTTACCACCATACCCCAAGTACTTACCACCATACCCCAAGTACTTACCACCATACCCCAAGTACTTACAACCATACCCCAAGTACTTGGTACCAAACCCCAAGTACTTACTACCATACCCCAAGTACTTACCACCATACCCCAAGTACTTACTACCATACCCCAAGTACTTACCACCATACCCCAAGTACTTACCACCATACCCCAAGTACTTACTACCATACCCCAAGTACTTACCACCATACACCAAGTACTTACTACCATACCCCAAGTACTTACTACCATACCCCAAGTACTTGGTACCATACCCCAAGTACTTACCACCATACCCCAAGTACTTGGTACCAAACCCCATGTACTTACCACCATACCCCAAGTACTTACCACCATACCCCAAGTACTTACTACCATACCCCAAGTACTTACTACCATACCCCAAGTACTTGGTACCATACCCCAAGTACTTACTACCATACCCCAAGTACTTGGTACCAAACCCCAAGTACTTACCACCATACCCCAAGTACTTACCACCATACCCCAAGTACTTACCACCATACCCCAAGTACTTACCACCATACCCCAAGTACTTACTACCATACCCCAAGTACTTACCACCATACCAAAAGTACTTGGTACCAAACCCCATGTACTTACCACCATACCCCAAGTACTTACCACCATACCCCAAGTACTTGGTACCAAACCCCAAGTACTTACCACCATACCCCAAGTACTTACAACCATACCCAAGTACTTACCACCATACCCCAAGTACTTACTACCATACCCCAAGTACTTACTACCATACCCCAAGTACTTACTACCATACCCCAAGTACTTACTACCAAACCCCAAGTACTTACCACCATACCCCAAGTACTTACCACCATACCCCAAGTACTTGGTACCAAACCCCAAGTACTTACCACCATACCCCAAGTACTTACTACCATACCCCAAGTACTTACTACCATACCCCAAGTACTTACTACCAAACCCCAAGTACTTACCACCATACCCCAAGTACTTACCACCATACCCCAAGTACTTACCACCATACCCCAAGTACTTACTACCATACCCCAAGTACTTACCACTATACCCCAAGTACTTGGTACCAAACCCCAAGTAGTTACCACCATACCCCAAGTACTTACCACCATACCCCAAGTACTTACCACCATACCCCAAGTACTTACAACCATACCTCAAGTACTTACTACCATACCCCAAGTACTTACTACCATGCCCCAAGTACTTACCACCATACCCCAAGTACTTACCACCATACCCCAAGTACTTACTACCATACCCCAAGTACTTACTACCATACCCCAAGTACTTACTACCATACCCCAAGTACTTACTACCATACCCCAAGTACTTACCACCATACCCCAAGTACTTGGTACCAAACCCCAAGTACTTACCACCATACCCCAAGTACTTACTACCATACCCCAAGTACTTACCACCATACCCCAAGTACTTACCACCATACCCCAAGTACTTACTACCATACCCCAAGTACTTACCACCATACCCCAAGTACTTACCACCATACCCCAAGTACTTACCACCATACCCCAAGTACTTACTACCATACCCCAAGTACTTACTACCATACCCCAAGTACTTACCTCCATACCCCAAGTACTTACTACCATACCCCAAGTACTTACCACCATACCCCAAGTACTTACCACCATACCCCAAGTACTTACCGCCATACCCCAAGTACTTACCACCATACCCCAAGTACTTACTACCCTACCCCAAGTACTTACTACCATACCCCAAGTACTTACTACCATACCCCCAAGTACTTACCACCATACCCCAAGTACTTACCACCATACCCCAAGTACTTACCACCATACCCCAAAGTACTTACCACCATACCCCAAGTACTTACCACCATACCCCAAGTACTTACTACCATACCCCAAGTACTTACTACCATACCCCAAGTACTTACTACCATACCCCAAGTACTTGGTACCAAACCCCAAGTACTTACTACCATACCCCAAGTACTTACCACCATACCCCAAGTACTTACCACCATACCCCAAGTACTTACCACCATACCCCAAGTACTTACCACCATACCCCAAGTACTTACTACCATACCCCAAGTACTTACTACCATACCCCAAGTACTTACTACCATACCCCAAGTACTTACTACCATACCCCAAGTACTTGGTACCAAACCCCAAGTACTTACTACCATACCCCAAGTACTTACCACCATACCCCAAGTACTTACTACCATACCCCAAGTACTTACCACCATACCCCAAGTACTTACCACCATACCCCAAGTACTTACTACCATACCCCAAGTACTTACTACCAAACCCCAAGTACTTACTACCATACCCCAAGTACTTACTACCATACCCCAAGTACTTGGTACCAAACCCCAAGTACTTACCACCATACCCCAAGTACTTACCACCATACCCCAAGTACTTACCACCATACCCCAAGTACTTACCACCATACCCCAAGTACTTACCCCCATACCCCAAGTATTTACTACCATACCCCAAGTAATTACTACCATACCCAAGTACTTACCACCATACCCCAAGTACTTACCACCCATACCCCAAGTACTTACCACCATACCCCAAGTACTTACTACCATACCCCAAGTACTTACTACCATACCCCAAGTACTTACTACTATACCCCAAGTACTTACTACCATACCCCAAGTAGTTACCACCATACCCCAAGTACTTACCACCATACCCCAAGTACTTACTACCATACCCCAAGTACTTACCACCATACCCCAAGTACTTACCACCATACCCCAAGTACTTACTACCATACCCCAAGTAATTACTACCATACCCCAAGTACTTACCACCATACCCCAAGTACTTACCACCATACCCCAAGTACTTACCACCATACCCCAAGTACTTACTACCATACCCCAAGTAATTACTACCATACCCCAAGTACTTACCACCATACCCCAAGTACTTACCACCCATACCCCAAGTACTTACCACCATACCCCAAGTACTTACTACCATACCCCAAGTACTTACTACCATACCCCAAGTACTTACTACCATACCCCAAGTACTTGGTACCAAACCCCAAGTACTTACTACCATACCCCAAGTACTTACCACCATACCCCAAGTACTTACTACCATACCCCAAGTACTTACTACCATACCCCAAGTACTTACTACCATACCCCAAGTACTGGTACCAAACCCCAAGTACTTACTACCATACCCCAAGTACTTACCACTATACCCCAAGTACTTACTACCATACCCCAAGTACTTACTACCATACCCCAAGTACTTGGTACCATACCCCAAGTACTTACTACCATACCCCAAGTACTTGGTACCAAACCCCAAGTACTTACCACCATACCCCAAGTACTTACCACCATACCCAAGTACTTACCACCATACCCCAAGTACTTACCACCATAACCC
>NW_026063226.1:0-23197 GCF_024362695.1 Pectinophora gossypiella
TTTATTCAGTGTTCCATAATCGCGCATCTTTCACTACTGCCGAAATTGATGAAATTTTAAGAATGGGGGATACACTTTACATGCAGTTAAAATATCTACTTCAGAGGGGTGTCAGTTATTTTATGCCAATGAATTACCCAATGAGCTTCGCGTCGGGAATAACGTCGCACATATAGTTAGTATGGAGACAACTGGATCATTTCTAATACATATCCTACAACTCCGCGAATAAAGACATAGGTTTATTAACGTTAACACTTTCAAGGACAGAACGTCTATGGACGTTCCGATTCCAAGGAGTGTCATACTACCTATTATGAACCATTAATGACCCATGGTCTCTGTCCGTGAAAGGGTTAAAGAATATACTGGACAATAGAGTGTTTTTTAATACTAATGACTATACTGTCGATTCGCAATTCGCTTATAATGTGAACAACTCGAATCACAACGACAGTACCGATAGCATATTGTTTACGGGTCAGGGTTATACTTTTAGTTTTTGGCGGTTTAATGGTGAATATTATTTCTTTAACAGCCATGCAGTTAACAGCAACAACATTAATATAGGAACGGGTAAGCCAGAAGATGGTCCTTACGTAGCACGTTTATTTAAATGTAATTCAACCGAAGCGCTAGCCAAACTTTTGCTCGCGAATGAAGTTTACGACGGATCCGAATACTCATTAACCCGATTAAGAGTATTAAATGACGACCTTATATGGCAAAACGAAGCGCAGGTTAGTTCCGAAACGTCACAATCCATTTTAGTAGATTTAATATCATCACCATTACTGAATGAGAATCAAACTTTAGATTCGATTTTGATGAACTATCAATCAACCCTGGCCCCGCTTAAAACCTCTGTGCAAAATTTTGATATTAGTAAATTGGAAGTTGATTCAAATCCGGTAGCTGTATATAACACTACAAGTGATATAAAACTGACAATTTTAAAACCAGTTGTCCTATTAGAAAGAATCAGTAATCAAGACGAAAGCCAATGCGTTAAAAATAAAGGTGGCCGACCCAAAAAACAGAAACGCGGACCGAAACCAAGTAAAGAAAACGCGCATCGCGAAGCTGTCAGGAAATACACAACGAAAAACCCCGCTGTTAATCGCAAGGCAGTTCAACAGTATAGTGAACGCAATCCAGATATTCACCGCGAGGCCGTTCAACGGTACAACGAACGCAATCCAGACATTAACCGCGAGGCCGTTCAACGTTATAACGAGAACAACCCAGACGTTCATCGCGCGGCCGTTCAACGTTATAACGAGAACAACCCAGACGTTCATCGCGCGGCCGTTCAACGTTATAACGAGAACAACCCAGACGTTCATCGCGCGGCCGTTCAACGTTATAACGAGAACAACCCAGACGTTCATCGCGCGGCCGTTCAACGTTATAACGAGAACAACCCAGACGTTCATCGCGCGGCCGTTCAACGTTATAACGAGAACAACCCAGACGTTCATCGCGCGGCCGTTCAACGTTATAACGAGAACAACCCAGACATTCATCGCGCGGCCGTTCAACGTTATTACGAGCTCCACCCCGAAATTAACAAAAAAGCAGCACAAAGATATACAGAAAATTGTCGTAACATAGAAACACCGCTGAGATATTCAAAAAATTTAATAGGTGAAAAACAGGGGCATGAACTCAGTACTATTCGATTATATAATTTAAAAAATACGTCGCTTTTGTCTGAGCTAACATATAGATGTCCAAGATGTAATGCTCCATTGTTCGAAGAAGAGAAATCTCGTCGGCAATGGTGTTGTCATTCAGGAGAATATAACGTTCAGAATTTTCTCCCATTAAACGAAGAATTTTATTCAAATTCAGCTTTTTTAAATAGACCACGCGCTTACAATAATATTTTTGCATTTTCGGCATTAGGTGTTTCCCATGGTTACCATCATCCAGAAGGTATATCTTTTCTAAAAATTCAAGGACGTATTTACCACCGTATATTTGATTTGTCTTACAATGAAAGTCCTAATAATATTAATTTTTACATAAATGACAGTAGCGAAAGAGAGTTTAGCTGGCGAATTAAGTTTAGATAAAACGGTAGTTCGAATGATTACAGGGTTCATGCACACAGTTAATCCATACATAAAATGTTTTAGAAGGTTAAGTTTAGAGGTATCATCAGAAGCTTTCTTGAAGTTCGAAAAACTACACGTACGACTCACGGTAACATCCTCGGAGATCAACCTATTGGTCAAGAAATTGCTGCAATTATTAGTACAGACCGCGAAGAATTTTCTCCACGCTGTATTGTAGTCAAAAAGATAGCAGACGGTAGGCCTCGAACAATAGATATAATGGATTCCTTATACGAGACTTTCCAGTATCCTCTCTTATATCCTCACGGAAATACTGGTTGGCATCCAGATATGAGAGATAATAAGGGCAATAAGCTTAATCAGGTTAAATATGTCCGTTGTTTACTTTTATCAGAATCGCGATTTAGCATATTTGGTCGTTTATGAAGAGTGGTTAGTCGATATGTTTTGTAGAGTTTTAGAAGAACGCTTGCGGTTTTTGAAAAATAGCCAAACAAAACAACAAAACAGGCTAAGAGTAGCTCCACTCCAAGAATTAATTAATGACGAGTTTATTTTAGGAGAAGGTGGAGTAGAACCTGGTAAAATTTATTTACCTAGCTCATTCACAGGGGGTCCACGATACATGAAAAAGAAATACCTGGATGCTATAGCAATGGTAAACAGGTTAGGTCCACCATCATATTTTTTAACTTTAACATGTAACCCCAACTGGCCTGAAATAAAAAATTCAACATTATCAGGTCGATCAAAAGACCCCCTTACTTGTGCTCGAGTTTTCAACTTAAAACTCGGAGAGTTATTAAAAGATTTAAAATCGGGTAAATGGTTCGGAAAAATTGTTTATATAATGCATGTTATAGAGTTCCAAAAAAGAGGACTACCACATGCGCATATTGCTTTTAGAGTGGAAGGTGGTGGACCAGTAGAAAGTCTGGATATTGATAAGTTTGTTCGAGCTACCATACCCGATCCAGCACAAACTTTATTATACAAAGTTGTCATGGATCACATGATACACGGTCCATGCGGCCCTCCTTACCGAACTAATTTGCCGTGTTGGAATAGTGAGAAAAAAAACTGTTTAAAATATTTTCCAAAAAAAGAAACACCAGTCACCTTCAGTGACGATAGAGGTTTTATACATTTACGTCGCAATAGTAAAAATCAGGCGATTATTAAATATCGCGGCAGAGACGTAATAGTTAATGATTTGTGGGTCGTTCCTTATAATCCTGCTCTTCTCCTAAAATATGATGCTCACATAAATTTAGAAGTGTCCACACAGCGTGCTATAATTAAGTATTTATTTAAATATATGACAAAAGGACCTGATGAAGCCCGTATTGCCGTTGTTGATGAAGAACATCGTGAGGATGAAATCGAACAATATGTCACTAAGCGATATATTAGTTCTAGCGAAGCAGCGTGGCGTGTTCTCGAATTTGATATTGTAGCTAGGAACCCTACGGTAAAAATGTTAACAGTACATTTGCCCGATCAAAATTCGGTATTTTTTAAGCCTGGCCACGCGAACGAGGCAGTTAATAATGCAGGTTCAGATCTTTTAGACTATTTCAGTAGGCCTTTAACTGAGGAGTTTGATCGGGTATCCTACTTAGACTTTTTTGAAAATTATAACATTCATGCGAAAGATCCATGTTTAAAGACAGTTCAGGCGGTGCAAATGCAAAACGGCAAATTTCTTACGCGGAGAATGCGGGGTGAGCTCGTCGCGCGTCTATTTTGGGTCGCGCCGAACAGAGGTGAACAGTTCTTTTTAAGACTTCTTTTAAGTGTTTACCCTTGTCGTAGTTTCGCGGATTTACTTCAAATTGGAGGTCCAAATTGCACAACTTTTCAAGAAGCTGCCAAATTCGTAGGACTTGCGGACGACGCAGTCGAATATGAACGGGCTATGGAAGAAGCTTCCACTTTTTTAACCGGACCACGACTTCGTAGCTTTTTTGTAACGCTGGCTGTTAATGGTGCCTCAGTGGCGTCACTGTGGAACACGTATAAACGTCAATTGGCCGAAGATTTCCTTTACAGGGTGCCAGATGACGAAGAAAACGCGTTTAACATGTGCCTCATTCAAATAGATAGAATGCTACGCAGACACGGAACTTCGTTAATAGAACAAGGTTTGCCGGAAGTTTATAGGTCAACGGAGTTGGATAGGGAACGCACTGAATATGATTTAGATAGTTTGAAATCATACGTAGAAGAGTGGTTGCCACAGTTATCTCCCGATCAACGTGCCGTATTCGATTACGTGGAAAAGCTTTGCGTTGATAGTGTTTACCGAGAATCCAACAACTGTGCGATTTTTATCGATGGTCCCGCCGGCACCGGAAAACGCTTTTATTGAAGGTCATAACTGCATACATCCGCGGTAACCTTAAAGGTATAGTTTTAACCTGTGCATCGTCTGCAATTGCTGCTCAAAATTACACAAACGGAATGACGGCTCATTCCTTGTTTAGATTTCCTTTACATCTATTAGATGATAGCGGATACTGGAACATCTCAAATGGTACTCAAAGAGCTGAATTGATTTATAATTCTAATCTCATTGTGTATGATGAGGCGCCGATGGCTCATAAATACCTTATAAATTTATTAAATAGATCATTGCAGGATTTGATGAGGTCAGACAAAATTTTTGGTTCTAAAATAATTATTTTTGCAGGAGATTTTCGTCAAATTCCTCCTGTAGTCCCAGAAGCACGAACGAATTTTGATATATTAAACGCGTCACTAAAAACTTCACCTATTTGGAAACAATTGAAAAAATTTAGTTTGGTAACTTCACAGAGATGTAAGGATGACGCACAGTATGCAGAATTTCTTTTAAAACTGGGTTCAAATTTATTACCTACTCTTAGGTTAGAAACAAATAATAATGATTTGCAATTAGTCGAACTTGAATCCATTGATTATGTTACTGAATTAGAAGATTTAATTGATTTTGTATTCCCAGAAGTTACCCTTACTGAGCCAGGCGTATGCTCCTTCAGAGCGATTCTATGCACCCGTAACGATGCAGTTAGAGAAATTAATGCCGTTATTTTAGACAAACTACCAGGAGAAGTATTACATTTTTATGCCATAGACAAAGTTTTAAGCGACAACGCTGATCAAGTATATTTTAGTCCCGAATTTTTACATACACTTCGACCACAAGGTGTTCCAGATTTCGACTTACAATTAAAATTAGAATGTGTTTGTGTAATCACGCGTAATCTTAGTTTCGCGGACGGCTTAGTAAATGGCACCAAAGTAATAGTTGTTGAAACATCTCCATATATTATTAAAGTTCGGAAACAAGGTGAACTAGGAGATTATTTGATCCCTCGAATTCTTTTTAAAGCGCCTATAGAACATAACAGCCCTTACGAGATGTGTCGCCGTCAATTCCCATTGCAGGTGTGTTATGCAATGACTATTCACAAGAGCCAGGGTCAAACGATTAGTCGCGTTGGGGTCGATCTTAGATCTGATATGTTTAGTCACGGTCAACTGTATGTAGCTTTAGGTCGCGTTCGCGAAAGACGTGACATAAAAGTACTACTACCCAGGCACCGAATCGAAAATGACCAACCTTTCTCGAATAACGTTATCATATCAGAACTTTTAAGTTTAACGTAACTTTATTTAGGGTGGCACTTCTTGAAAAGACTGAACAGTTCATCTCTGTTATTAAGCTTATTGGGTTTTTTTAGATCGGTTAAATCATGTGCTGAAATTATCGTTATTGCGAATTTTTATTATTATTTATATTCATTCTATCTTGTTTTTTCTTCTTTTCGTATAATTTAACGATAGAACTGACTTTAACAAGCTTGCACTCGATTTGATATGGTTACATTGAATTTCAAAGCTAGGTTTACCATTTTATTAGTCACAATCACTGAATTAAAATGTGTGTTAATCAATTGGCAATGTGTGCATGCCCTTCCCAGCCGTTAACGCTGTGGAGGCTCATCTTTAGGGGACGAGAGAACGGGCGTGAAGGGAACTGGCAGGATGAACACTTGGCTGCGGGTGCGACCGGTGCATGGGAGTGAAGTGGAGCTGGCTGGAAGATGGAGGCAGGTATCACTCGATTGCTTTAGCTGAGTTCCACTCAGATCAAGTAAGCTGTCATATGGATGAATGTCGCAGGTTGGAATGATCCGGAGTAGAACTGTCGGTGTCGTTCCCATCGTCGTAGGCATTTTCGGTGGATTTTGTAGGTCGATCAACAATGGTTGCGTGAGTTTTAGCTGTCAAGCTGCTATGCCGTGCTAGCCGATTCTTGCGATCTGGGATACAAGGGATGGACGTATCCTGTGGAATGATCGTGTCAGTGAAGGTTTGAATGTCGCTTAGGACTGGAAAGGAGGGAGTACGGAAACTGTAATCAGTATTCTGGATCTCTGTACATGGACAATGTTTAGTTTAGGTGTATTAAAGTGGTAATTGTTCGAAGTTATTTGAAAAGAATTCTGTTTCAGTGTTTAAGCGCTAAAACTGTTTGTTTTTTGTAGCAAACGTATGATTTATTGATGTTCATTTTTTACTTTATAACGCTAACGCTTACAAATAATATTGTTACCAAATTTAAGTGCGTATATAAACAATAAATTAATACTAAAATATTTCGATGAAGACACCAATAATGTTTATTGATACATTTTTCTCCTAAGTGCTACTTTCTCAACTTAAAGCAATAAGTTATGCAGTAATTATACTTCTACAAGTATATTTAAACAAATCATCATTCAAAAGCATTTTACCCAATACCTAACTTACATTAAGTAAAATTAATCTTTGTCATTTAGTCACTTATTTTTTTATCATTCACTAAGCAGTAACAAAATATATTTACTAAAATAATAAAAAAAAATACGATATTCATGGTAAGTTGGATTAGCTATTTATAACACAAACGACTTGATATTTTCATGCATTAATTCAGGAAAATAAATTGTATAATGAAAAATAAGTTTTTATAACCGATTAAATTTGTGTAATGTGTAGTGTATACATTTTAATGTATTTAACATTTGCAAATTATATTGATTTGTAAAAAATATAAGTTCCATTAAAATTGTACTAAAGAATATTTTATACTAGCGTATATTAGTAACTTAAGTTAGAATTAAGTAAACAAAAAAATATACGCCTTAAATAATAAATATAAGGAAGAAAGGAAACTACCCGGATGCCTGTTTACTCATCATCAAGGAAACTTTAAGAAATAACATTACTACAAATGTCTGCTCGAGAAATATTCAAAAACTTAAACAAATGCCAAGCTGGAAATCGATTAATGAGTACACATAAACGCTACATAGTGAAACTCGTGTCATGTAATGGAACGGACAGAATAAAGAATATGTGTTATGGTACGTTGAATCAGTACAGTAAAATATTATACATTAGCATTCAATGGTGTATGAATGGTCATCGTCATTGTGTCAGCAAAGACGCTTCATCAATTGCACAGATTTGTGGCTACAAATATATAAATGAAAAGTATTATTTAGAACATTATTTATTGTGTTGTGGAATAAAATAGGTCAATAATTACCTGTATCCGGCAGTGACGAACAATTTCATTCATAAACATGGGTAAATATGACGACTGTCAGATGGGCTAAACATGAAAAAAGTCCTTAAACCAAATCCCATTGTTTCGCTATTGTGTTTGAAAATCTAAGCCGCAGGAGGATATTAAGTACGACATGCTTTACCTTTAATGGTGTATGTAAAAATAATAAAGCCTATAATCAACAATGAATGTTCTATACCATTCTAAGCAAATTCAAAAACAAATTTGATCATGTTAATTTCTGGCCTCCCACAAGCGGGTCTCACCAGTATTGACAGAAGAATGATCACTCATCGATACAAAAACATACATAAAGTAATTAATACATGTATACAGGCTAAATAAAGTGAAATTGCTAGAAAATACCTACTACTTGGAAAAACAATAATTGGAGAAGAAAGCACTACCTAACAACGTGAAACTTTGATATTCAAATTTTCAAATCAAATATGGCTAAAACAAAAAAAAATACTTAAAAATTTAAAGGTAAAAGAAAACACCTTTAGTTAAAAAAATAGAAAGCGAGTCATATTTTATATATTCTGGTAAAATTGTTTAGTTTTAAATGTTACCAAATACACCAAATGTTATTAGAAATGAAAGTAACTGCATATAGTTTAATTCATATGTGTACAGTCATAACCAACATACTACCTACGTTTTATTTTTTAAGTCTACATTCGTTATTTATTTACTTATAATGACGCAAATAACAAACAACTATGCTTGTTATTAATTTGCATACACCTACAGTAAATCCAACTTACCATGAATATACAATGATAATATAATATACATAGTAAGTGCAGAATAAAAACTTAGGGATTACATGGTTTTATGTTTTCCGTGGATCTGGTTAGAGCTATGTCACGCTAAATAGTATTCTTTGCATTTCTTCTTACATTACTTTTCAATAGAACACTGTTTCGCATGAGACGGTTCCTCAAAAAACATAATATCGTGTATGAGCTAAACTAAAACTTAGGTTTTATATGGTTTTATGTTTTCCAGTGGATCTGGTTAGAGCTATGTCACGCTAAATTGTGTTCTTTGCTTTTCTTCTTGCAATACTTTTCAATAGAACACTGTTTCGCATGAGACGGTTCCTCAAAAAACATAATATCGTGTATGAACTAAACAAAAACTTAGGTTTTACATGGTTTTATGTTTTCCAGTGGATCTGGTTAGAGCTATGTCACGCTAAATGGTGTTTTTTGCATTTCTTTTTACAATACTTTTCAATAAACACTGTTTCGCATGAGACGGTTCCTCAAAAACATAATATCGTGTATGAGCTAAACTAAAACTTAGGGTTTTACATGGTTTTATATTTTCCAGTGGATCTGGTTAGAGCTATGTCACGCTAAATGTGTTCTTTGCATTTCTCTTACAATACTTTTCAATAGAACACTGTTTCGCATGAGACGGTTCCTCAAAAAACATAATATCGTGTATGAACTAAACAAAAACTTAGGGTTTTACATGGTTTTATGTTTTCCAGTGGATCTGGTTAGAGCTATGTCACGCTAAATGGTGTTTTTTGCATTTCTTTTTACAATACTTTTCAATAACACTGTTTCGCATGAGACGGTTCCTCAAAAAACATAATATCGTGTATGAGCTAAACTAAAACTTAGGGTTTTACATGGTTTTATGTTTTCCAGTGGATCTGGTTAGAGCTATGTCACGCTAAATTGTGTTCTTTGCATTTCTTCTTACAATACTTTTCAATAGAACACTGTTTCGCATGACACGGTTCCTCAAAAAACATAATATCGTGTATGAGCTAAACAAAAACTTAGGGTTTTACATGGTTTTATGTTTTCCAGTGGATCTGGTTAGAGCTATGTCACGCTAAATTGTGTTCTTTGCGTTTCTTCTTGCAATACTTTTCAATAGAACACTGTTTCGCATGAGACGGTTCCTCAAAAAACATAATATCGTGTATGAACTAAACAAAAACTTAGGGTTTTACATGGTTTTATGTTTTCCAGTGGATCTGGTTAGAGCTATGTCACGCTAAATTGTGTTCTTTGCATTTCTTCTTGCAATACTTTTCAATAGAACACTGTTTCGCATGAGACGGTTCCTCAAAAAACATAATATCGTGTATGAGCTAAACTAAAACTTAGGTTTTTATATGGTTTTATGTTTTCCAGTGGATCTGGTTAGAGCTATGTCACGCTAAATGTGTTCTTTGCTTTTCTTCTTGCAATACTTTTCAATAGAACACTGTTTCGCATGAGACGGTTCCTCAAAAAACATAATATCGTGTATGAACTAAACAAAAACTTAGGTTTTACATGGTTTTATGTTTTCCAGTGGATCTGGTTAGAGCTATGTCACGCTAAATGGTGTTTTTGCATTTCTTTTACAATACTTTTCAATAGAACACTGTTTCGCATGAGACGGTTCCTCAAAAAACATAATATCGTGTATGAGCTAAACTAAAACTTAGGGTTTTACATGGTTTTATTTTTCCAGTGGATCTGGTTAGAGCTATGTCACGCTAAATTGTGTTCTTTGCATTTCTCTTACAATACTTTTCAATAGAACACTGTTTCGCATGAGACGGTTCCTCAAAAAACATAATATCGTGTATGAGCTAAACAAAACTTAGGTTTTACATGGTTTTATGTTTTCCAGTGGATCTGGTTAGAGCTATGTCACGCTAAATGGTGTTTTTGCATTTCTTTTACAATACTTTTCAATATAACACTGTTTCGCATGAGACGGTTCCTCAAAAAACATAATATCGTGTATGAGCTAAACTAAAACTTAGGGTTTTACATGGTTTTATGTTTTCCAGTGGATCTGGTTAGAGCTATGTCACGCTAAATGTGTTTTTGCATTTCTTCTTACAATACTTTTCAATAGAACACTGTTTCGCATGAGAAGGTTCCTCAAAAAACATAATATCGTGTATGAGCTAAACAAAAACTTAGGGTTTTACATGGTTTTATGTTTTCCAGTGGATCTGGTTAGAGCTATGTCACGCTAAATTGTGTTCTTTGCATTTCTTCTTTCAATACTTTTCAATAGAACACTGTTTCGCATGAGACGGTTCCTCAAAAAACATAATATCGTGTATGAGCTAAACAAAACTTAGGGTTTTACATGGTTTTATGTTTTCCAGTGGATCTGGTTAGAGCTATGTCACGCTAAATGGTTTTTTTGCATTTCTTCTTACAATACTTTTCAATAGAACACTGTTTCGCATGAGACGGTTCCTCAAAAAACATAATATCGTGTATGAGCTAAACAAAAACTTAGGTTTTATAAGGTTTAATGTTTTCCAGTGGATCTGGTTAGAGCTATGTCACGCTAAATGTGTTCTTTGCATTTCTTCTTACAATACTTTTCAATAGAACACTGTTTCGCATGAGACGGTTCCTCAAAAAACATAATATCGTGTATGAGCTAAACAAAACTTAGGGTTTTACATGGTTTTATGTTTTCCAGTGGATCTGGTTAGAGCTATGTCACGCTAAATTGTTCTTTGCGTTTCTTCTTGCAATACTTTTCAATAGAACACTGTTTCGCATGAGACGGTTCCTCAAAAAACATAATATCGTGTATGAGCTAAACTAAAAATTAGGTTTTACATGGTTTTATGTTTTCCAGTGGATCTGGTTAGAGCTATGTCACGCTAAATGTGTTCTTTGCATTTCTTCTTCAATACTTTTCAATAGAACACTGTTTCGCATGAGACGGTTCCTCAAAAAACATAATATCGTGTATGAGCTAAACAAAACTTAGGGTTTTACATGGTTTTATGTTTTCCAGTGGATCTGGTTAGAGCTATGTCACGCTAAATGGTGGTTTTTGCATTTCTTTTACAATACTTTTCAATAGAACACTGTTTCGCATGAGACGGTTCCTCAAAAAACATAATATCGTGTATGAGCTAAACTAAAACTTAGGGTTTTACATGGTTTTATGTTTTCCAGTGGATCTGGTTAGAGCTATGTCACGCTAAATGGTGTTTTTGCATTTCTTCTTACAATACTTTTCAATGAACACTGTTTCGCATGAGACGGTTCCTCAAAAAACATAATATCGTGTATGAACTAAACAAAAACTTAGGTTTTAACATGGTTTTATGTTTTCCAGTGGATCTGGTTAGAGCTATGTCACGCTAAATGTGTTTTTGCATTTCTTTTTACAATACTTTTCAATTATAACACTGTTTCGCATGAGACGGTTCCTCAAAAAACATAATATCGTGTATGAGCCTAAACTAAACTTAGGGTTTACATGGTTTTATGTTTTCCAGTGGATTGGTTAGAGCTATGTCACGCAAATTGTGTTCTTTTGCATTTCTTCTTACAATACTTTTCAATAGAACAATGTTTCGCATGACACGGTTCCTCAAAAAACATAATATCGTGTATGAGCTAAACAAAAACTTAGGGTTTTACATGGTTTATGTTTTCCAGTGGATCTGGTAGAGCTATGTCACGCTAAATTGTGTTCTTTGCGTTTCTTCTTGCAATACTTTTCAATAGAACACTGTTTCGCATGAGACGGTTCCTCAAAAAACATAATATCGTGTATGAACTAAACAAAAACTTAGGGTTTTACATGGTTTTATGTTTTCCAGTGGATCTGGTTAGAGCTATGTCACGCTAAATGGTGTTTTTTGCATTTCTTCTTACAATACTTTTCAATAGAACACTGTTTCGCATGAGACGGTTCCTCAAAAAACATAATATCGTGTATGATCTAAACAAAAACTTAGGTTTTATAAGGTATTATTATGTTTTCCAGTGGATCTGGTTAGAGCTATGTCACGCTAAATTGTGTTCTTTGCATTTCTTCTTACAATACTTTTCAATAGAACACTGTTTCGCATGACACGGTTCCTCGAAAAACATAATATCGTGTATGAGCTAAACAAAAACTTAGGGTTTTACATGGTTTTATGTTTTCCAGTGGATCTGGTTAGAGCTATGTCACGCTAAATTGTGTTCTTTGCGTTTCTTCTTGCAATACTTTTCAATAGAACACTGTTTCGCATGAGACGGTTCCTCAAAAAACATAATATCGTGTATGAACTAAACAAAAACTTAGGGTTTTACATGGTTTTATGTTTTCCAGTGGATCTGGTTAGAGCTATGTCACGCTAAATGGTGTTTTTGCATTTCTTTTTACAATACTTTTCAATATAACACTGTTTCGCATGAGACGGTTCCTCAAAAAACATAATATCGTGTATGAGCTAAACTAAAACTTAGGGTTTTACATGGTTTTATGTTTTCCAGTGGATCTGGTTAGAGCTATGTCACGCTAAATTGTGTTCTTTGCATTTCTTCTTACAATACTTTTCAATAGAACACTGTTTCGCATGACACGGTTCCTCAAAAAACATAATATCGTGTATGAGCTAAACTAAAACTTAGGGTTTTACATGGTTTTATGTTTTCCAGTGGATCTGGTTAGAGCTATGTCACGCTAAATGGTGTTCTTTGCATTTCTTCTTACAATACTTTTCAATAGAACACTGTTTCGCATGAGACGGTTCCTCAAAAAACATAATATCGTGTATGAGCTAAACAAAAACTTAGGTTTTATATGGTTTTATGTTTTCCAGTGGATCTGGTTAGAGCTATGTCACGCTAAATGGTGTTTTTTGCATTTCTTCTTACAATACTTTTCAATAGAACACTGTTTCGCATGACACGGTTCCTCAAAAAACATAATATCGTGTATGAGCTAAACAAAAACTTAGGTTTTATATGGTTTTATGTTTTCCAGTGGATCTGGTTAGAGCTATGTCACGCTAAATGGTGTTTTTTGCATTTCTTCTTACAATACTTTTCAATAGAACACTGTTTCGCATGACACGGTTCCTCAAAAAACATAATATCGTGTATGAGCTAAACAAAAACTTAGGTTTTATATGGTTTTATATTTTCCAGTGGATCTGGTTAGAGCCATGTCACGCTAAATAGCATTTTTGTCATTTCTTCTTTCCATCCTTTATATTATATTAAATAATATTTCATACGGTATTATTTCGTTCTTTAATTTAATGTGTTTTTAGTGCTTCTGAATGTGATTTTGTTTTAAATACTTAGCTTATTAGCATTCATCAGTATCCAAGAATTCATACCACTGCTAATCAATAAACAAACAACGGTCTTAGCGTTTAAATACCGAAAAAACACCTGCCTGTTCATTTATTACTTGTTTTATTAAACAGGAATTTGCATATCGATCGTTTTCAATTAACTTCGAACAGTTACAACTACACGTAAACTGAGCATGTAGTCTATCTACAGCAAGATCGTGACCGCTGACTGCAGCTCTCCTTCTCCCTCCATTTCACTCCCAACCGACATTTTCACCTTTGCTGATATGATTACTCCACAGGATACCTCCATCCCCTGCATACCTGGTCGCTAGATTCGGCTGGCACGTCATATCGGTTTGACAGCCAACTCACGTAACTATTGTTGATCGATCCACAGTCCACTGAAGTGCCTACGATGAAGGGAACAACATGGACAGTTCTACTCCGAATTACTCCAACCCATGCGATGTTCATCCATGCGACAACCCACCTGATCTGAGTGGAACTTAACTGAAGCAAGAGAGTGATGCCTAATTCCATCTGCCAACTAGCTCCACTTCTCTCCCGTGCACCAGTCGCACCCACACCGACGTGTTCATCTTGCCAGTTTTCCTCACACCCGTCCACTTGTCTCTTGAAGATTGGCGTCCACAACACCAACGGTTGGTTAGGTCATGCAAGCATTGTTACAATTGATAAAAACACATATTTTCATTTAGTGAATGTGATAACCTGTACTAATAATTTGGTCAACTTAGCGATGATAACTCAATGTAAGTATTAACAAACTCGGTACGTGTTTGTTATTGTCAATAATATCTTTAAATTATACAACTCGCTTATGTTTGACAATTACTGAGTAATTGCTTTGCTTATTGCATGCTAATTGCTGAAAATTGCTTTTTATTTTAAATTCCTTAGCTAAAAATTGCTTTTTCTTTCACATTTCTCTGCTTATTGAATGACTATTGCTAACTCATTAGATAGAACCTACTTCTCATATAAGTAGGTGGATGCGGCCTCGATTAGCGGGGGAACCACATGAAAAAAAGCGAGCTACTGGGTGTACCTCCTGGGTAGTTTGGAAATCACCTAAGATATATATGTATATATTTATAAATAAAAGTTAATATATATAAATTAACATTAATTTTTTTTAACAGGAAATGCACAATGCTAAAAACTGCGTAGGAGATTTTAATACAATAGTACTACCAAGCCTGATGTTGGCCGCTATTTCAATGAATGCAGCAGTGTCACAGCTAGCAATCAAAAGTAACAAGATATTGAGGTACGTTAAATGACGATCACGACCACTTTGGCAAATACGTATCGCTATAGACTAAGGAAAAAAAATAATATATATTTTATTTACAGGAAATGCAGATGGCAATAAACTGTGTAGGAGTTCATGATTGCAATAGAATAAAATCGACCAAGCCTGAAGTCAGCAGCCCCTTCAATGAATGCAGCAGTGTGACAGCCAGCAATCAAAAGTTACAAGATATCGAGGTACGTTTCATGACGACCACGACTATTTTGGCAAAAACGTATCGCTATAGACTAAGGAAAAAAAATTAATATATATTTTATTTACAGGAAATGCAGATGGCAATAAACTGTGTAGGAGTTTATGATTGCAATAGAATAAAATCGACCAAGCCTGAAGTCAGCAGCCCCTTCAATGAATGCAGCAGTGTGACAGCCAACAATCAAAAGTTACAAGATATCGAGGTACGTTTCATGACGACCACGACTATTTTGGCAAAAGCGTATCGCTATCGACTAAGGAAAATAAATTATATATTTTATTTACAGGAAATGCAGAAGGCAAAAAACTGCGTAGGAGATCATTAATACAAAAGTATTATATAAACCAAACCTGATGTTGCCAGCTCCTTCAATGAATGCAGCAGTGTGACAGCCAGCAATCAAAAGTAACAAGATATCGAGGTACGTTACATGACGACCACAACTATTTTGGCAAAAACGTATTGCTATCGACTAAGGAAAATAAATTACATATAATATTTAATTATATATTTTATTTACAGGAAATGCAGAAGGCAAAAAACTGCATAGGAGATCATTAATACAATAGTATTATATAAACCAAGCCTGATGTTGGCCGCTCATTCAAAGAATGCAGCAGTGTGACAGCCAGCAATCAAAAGTAACAAGATGTCGAGGTACGTTACATGACGATCACGACCACTTTGACATAAACGTATCGCTATAGACTAAGGAAAAAAAATGTAATATACAGGGTGTTAGTGACATCGTAACGAAAACTTTGAGGGATGATGGAGACCATGATTATGAGATGATATCAAGTGGAATTTTCCGTCGCAAAAGTATGGAACAGAAAATAACTTAAAAAAAAACAAAAATTTTCATGAATTTTCCGACTGAAAATTCCACTTGATTTCAACTCAGAATTATGGTCTGAATCATCCTCCTCAGTATTTGTTACGGTGTCACTAACACCCTTACCTACTTGTATGGCTACAGTATGTACTTGTGCGGGGTGTAAGTGACATCGTACCGAATACAGAGGGGGATGATTCACCTGATTATTCTGAGTTAATATCAAGTGGAATTTTTCATCGCAAAAGTATAGAATTGAAAATAATTTAAAATAACTAAAAAAAAAATCATGAATTTTGCGACGGAAAATTCCACTTGATATGAACTCAGAATCATGGTCTGAATCATCCCCATCAGTATTCGTTACAATGTCACTAACACCCTGTATATTTTATTCACAGGAAATGCAGAGTGCAATAAACTTTGTAGGAGATTATGATTGCAATAGAATAAAATCGACCAAGCCTGAAGTTCTTCAATGCACGCAGCAGTGTGACAGCCAGCAATCAAAAGTTACAAGATATCGAGGTACGTTACATGACGACCACGACTATTTTGGCAAAGACGTATCGCTATCGACCAAGGAAAAGAAATTATATATAATATTTAATTATATATAATATTTAATATGTATTTTATTTATGCAATAAACTTTGTAGGAGATTATGATTGCAATAAAATAAAATCGACCAAGCCTGAAGTTCTTCAATGCACGCAGCAGTGTGACAGCCAGCAATCAAAAGTTACAAGATATCGAGGTACGTTACATGACGACCACGACTATTTTGGCAAAGACGTATCGCTATCGACCAAGGAAAAGAAATTATATATAATATTTAATTATATATAATATTTAATATGTATTTTATTTATAGGAAATGCAGAAGGCAAAAAACTGCGTAGGAGATTATTAATACAATAGTATTATATCAACCAAGCCTGATGTCGGTAGCTTCTTCAATGAATGCAGCAGTGTGACAGCCAGCAATCAATAGTGATAGTGACAAGAATCTAGGTACGTTACATGACGACCACGACCACTTTGGCAAAAACGTATCGCTATCGACTAAGAAAAGGATATTATATCTATACGTTATTATAAATATACGTTATTATAAATAAATTAATATTATTTTATTTTTAACAGGAAATACAGAAGGCAAAGAAGCAGATGTCATCAAAGAAGATCTTTGTTCCTGCAATGTTTCCGCAGACGATACATCCAACAGAGCGAAGTGGAAGGAAAAGACTCGGAAAAAAGACCCCACCACCATATGGGAACAATGCAAGGGAGAGAGAGAGAATATAATTTTATATTTTTATTTTTTGATAACATAAAATAAACCAACAATATCCTACACATTTTTTTTATTTCTTTTTGTGTCTGTCTTAATAGTTATTACAAATCTGTGATGCGAAACAAACTATACGAAAACGTCAATCCACGTACAACGCCCGCGAAGCTGCTTTAGCAGCGAGCGCACTTAGCACCATCTAGTTATAATATATATAGCTACAAACCCACTGACTGACTCACTCACTGACTCACTGACAGGGTTGTTCTCCCAGAAGGAGCGTCGGGTGGTGAAAATGATGTATGGGGGGTGTGATCGGGACCTCCCGGTGAGTATGGGAAAACTTCCAGATCATGGAAAACTGCTCCGCATCAGGGAGACACCCTACGGCCTGGCAAAACTATCGCACCGGGGACAATTATTTTTTCACAGAACCTATTTAAATCTTGGTCAAATTCGATCGTGAGTGGAAAAAAATCAAAATGGCGGAAAAACAAGATGGCCGCCATACAAAATTTTGTTTTTTCAGAAAATGTCTCGGGAGCAAAAGCAATGTATGGGAGCGTAATCGGAAGGTCATGTTGAGTATGTAAATACTTCTTGATCTTCGGAAACTGCTCCGCATCAGGGAGACACCCTACAGCCTGGAAAAACTATCACACCTGGAACTATTCTTTTTCCACAAGACCTATTTAAATCTTGGTCAAATTTTATACCCGGTCAAAAAAAACAAAATGGCGGAAAATCAAGATGGCTGCCATACAAATTTTTAGTTTTTCCTAAAAATGCCTCGGGGGTAAAAATGATGTAAAGGAATGTGATCGGAACGTCATGTCGAGTATGAAAATACGTCTGGGTTTTCGATAGCTGCTCCGCATCAGGGAGACACCCTACGACCTGGCAAAACTATCGCACCTGGAACTTTTTTGTTTTCACGAAACCTATTTAAATCTTGGTCAAATTTTATCGCCGGTGAAAAAAAAAAATCAAAATGGCGGAAAAACAAGATGGGCGCTGTACAAAATTTTGTTTTTCCAGAAAATGTTTCGGAAGTAAAAGTGATGTATAGGGGTGTGATCGGAACGTCATCTCGGAAAACTGCTCCGCATCAGGGAGACACCCTTCGGCCTGGCAAAACTATAGCAGCTAGAACTTTTTGATTTCACGAGACCTATTTTAGTCTTGGTCAAATTCTATCGCGGTAAAAAAATGGCGGGAAAACAAGACACGCGAGCAGCTTGCTGCGAGCCAACCACGCGACATCTAGTTATAATATATATAGCTACAAACCCACTGACTGACTCACTCACTGACTCACTGACAGGGTTGTTCTCCCAGAAGGAGCGTCGGGTGGTGAAAATGATGTATGGGGGGTGTGATCGGGACCTCCCGGTGAGTATGGGAAAACTTCCAGATCATGGAAAACTGCTCCGCATCAGGGAGACACCCTACAGTCTGGCGCAACTATTATACCTAGATCAATTATTTTTTCGCAAAACCTATTTAAATCTTGATCAAATTCTATCGTGGGTGAAAAAAAATCAAAATGGCGGAAAAACAAGATGGCCGCCATACAAAATTTCGTTTTTCCAGAAAATGTCTCGGGGGTAAAAAGTGTATATGGGATTGTAATCCAAGTGTCTTGTCGAGTACGGAAAATGTTCTCAATCTTCGAAAACTGCTCCGCATCAGGGAGACACCCTACGGCCTGGCAAAACTATAAAACCTAGAGCAATATTTTTTTCACGAAACCTATTTAAATCTTGGTCAAATTCAATCCCCGGTGAAAAAAAACCAAAATGGCGGAAAAACAAGATGGCCGCCATACGAAATTTTCGTTTTTCCCGAAAATGCCTCGGGGGTAAAAATGATGTATGAGGAATGTGATCGAAACATCATGTTGAGTTTGGAAATACTTCCCGACCTTCAAAAACTGCTCCGCATCAGGGAGACACCCTACGGCCTGGCAAAACTATCGCACCTGGAACTTTTTTGTTTTCACGAAGCCTATTAAAGTCTTGGTCAAATTTTATCGCCAGTGAAAAAAAAACAAAATGGCCGAAAAACAAGATGGCCGCCATACAAATTTTTGTTTTTCCAGAAAATGTCTCAGAGGTAAAAATGATGTATTGGGGTGTGATTGGAACATCATCTTGGAAAACTGCTCCGCATCAGGGGTCACCCTACGGCCTGGCAAAACTATAGCACCTAGAACTTTTTTGATTTCACGAGACCTATTCAAGTCTTGGTCAAATTCTATCGCGGTAAAAAAATGGCGGGAAACAAGACACGCGAGCAGCTTGCTGCGAGCGAACCACGCGACATCTAGTTATAATATATATAGCTACAAACCCACTGACTGACTGACTCACTGACTGACTCACTGACAGGGTTGTTCTCCCAGAAGGAGCGTCGGGGGGTAAAAATGATGTATGGGGGGTGTGATCAGGACCTCCCGTTGAGTATGGGAAAAATCCCAGATCTTGGAAAACTGCTCCGCATCAGGGAGACACCCTACGGTCTGGCGCAACTATTATTCCTAGATCAATTATTTTTTCGCAAAACCTATTTAAATCTTGGTCAAATTCTATTGTCGGTGAAAAAAAATCAAAATGGCCGAAAAACAAGATGGCCGCCATACAAAATTTCGTTTTTCCAGAAAATGTCTCGGAGGTAAAAATGATGTATAGGAATGTAATCGGAGTGTCAAGTTGGATATTGAAATACTACTCGATTTTTGAAATCTGCTCCGCATCAGGGAGACACCCTACGGCCTGGCGAAACTATCGCACCTGGAACGATTATTTTTTCACAAAACCTATTTAAATCCTGGTCAAATCCAATCCTTACTGAAAAAAAACCAAAATGGCGGAAAAACAAGATGGCCGCCATACAAAATTTTCGTTTTTCCCGAAAATGCCTCGGGGGTAAAAATGATGTATGAGGAATGTGATCGAAACATCATGTTGAGTATGGAAATACTTTTCGATCTTCGAAAGCTGCTCCGCATCAGGGAGACACCCTACAGCCTGGCGAAACTATCACACCTGGAACTTTTTTGTTTTCACGAAGCCTATTAAAGTCTTGGTCAAATTTTATCGCCAGTGAAAAAAAAAACAAAATGGCCGAAAAACAAGATGGCCGCCATATAAATTTTTGTTTTTCCAGAAAATGTCTCGGGTGTAAAAAATATGTATAGGGGTGTGAACGGAACGTCATCTTGGAAAACTGCTCCGCATCAGGGAGACACCCTACGGCCTGGCAAAACTATAGCACCTAGAACTTTTTTGATTTCACGAGACCTATTCAAGTCTTGGTCAAATTCTATCGCGGTAAAAAAATGGCGGGAAAACAAGACACGCGAGCAGCTTGCTGCGAGCGAACCACGCGACATCTAGTTATATTATATATAGCTGGAGACCCACTGACTGACTGACTGACTGACTGACTGACTCACTGACATAATTGTTCTCCCAGAAGGAGCGTCGGGGGGTCAAAATGATGTATGGGGGGTGTGATCGGGACCTCCCGGTGAGTATGGGAAAAATCCCAAATCTTGGAAAACTGCTCCGCATCAGGGAGACGCCCTACAGTCTGGCGCAACTATTATACCTGGATCATTTTTTTTTTTCGCAAAACCTATTTAAATCTTGGTCAAATTCTATTGTGGGTGAAAAAAAATCAAAATGGCGGAAAAACAAGATGGCCGCCATACAAAATTTAGTTTTTCCGGAAAATGTCTCAAGGGTAAAAATTGTGTATGGGAGTGTAATCGGAGTGTCTTGTTGAGTATGGAGACACTTCTCTTTCTTCAAATCTGCTCCGCATCAGGGAGACACCCTACGGCCTGGCAAAACTATCGCACCTGGAACGATTATTTTTTCACAGAACCTATTTAAATCTTAATCAAATTCTATCGTGAGTGAAAAAAAATCAAAATGGCGGAAAAACAAGATGGCCGCCATACAAATTTTTAGTTTTTCCTGAAATTGCCTCTGGGATAAAAATTATGTATGAGGGTTTTGATCGGAACGTCATGTAGAGTACGGGTATACTTCCAGGTTTTCGAAAACTGCTCCGCATCAGGGATACACCCTACGGCCTGGCGAAATTATCGCATCTGGAACTTTTTTGTTTTCACGAAACCTATTTAAATCTTAGTCAAATTTAATCGCCAGTGAAAAAAAAACAAAATGGCCGAAAAACAAGATGGCCGCCATACAAAATTTTGTTTTTCCAGAAAATGTGTCAGAGCTAAAATTGATGTATAGGGGTGTGATCGGAACGTCATCTTGGAAAACTGCTCCGCATCAGGGAGACACCCTACGGCCTGGCAAAACTATTGCACCTAGAACTTTTTTGATTTCACGAGACCTATTTTAGTCTTGGTCAAATTCTATCGCGGTAAAAAAATGGCGGGAAAACAAGACACGCGAGCAGCTTGCTGCGAGCGAACCACGCGACATCTAGTTATTAGTATAAAGTTTCATCCAGTTGAGGAAAATAATATTCGATACCGTCTACAGGTGTTACGTGACGGGGATTAGGAAAAAAATCGTATTCAAATTCAAATTCAAATTCAAATTCAAATTCAAAAATATCTTTATTCAGTAGGTAACATAGTTACACTTTGAATCGTCAATTTTACATAACGAACGTCTCATCCGCCTAAAACTACTGCAGCTTCTCACAACCTGTATAGCCGGGGAAAAGAAGCTGCAAGAAAAACCTCGGCACAGGGCCCTAGACGTTCTTTAAAAAAAAAAACATAAAATATTGGTATACAATTGAGTAATTTAGCTGCCTAATATCAGTTCTCAGACAGTTAATCCCATGCATTCATATCTTCTAAATAATCACTAACTTTATAATAACCTTTTTTGTAAAGTTTTTGTTTAACTACTGTCTTAAAACAGTTGAAAGGCAAATTCTGAATGTCAATGGGAATCTTATTGTAAAAACGTATACATTGCCCCTTAAAAGATTTAGTAATCTTATGTAATCGACTGACTTGTAAAGCAAGTTTATTTTTGTTCCTGGTATTAACAATGTGCCGATCGCTATTTTTTGCAAATAATCCTATATGTTTTTTTACATATATTAAGTTTTCAAAGATATATTGTGATGCCAAAGTTAAAATATTAATTTCTTTAAATTTATTTCTAAGTGACATCTTGGGTCCCAATTTGTAAATCGCCCGAATGGCTCGCTTTTGCAGAACAAAAATGCTGTTCATATCTGCAGCATGACCCCACAGCAAGATGCCGTACGACATTAGACTGTGGAAGTAGGCAAAATAAACTAATTCTTGTAATTTATACTGTGGGCACTCTTTTATGTGTGGTGTAAAATGTGTTGAGAAGCGAGCGACATAATCATAGTCATTTATTGCAAGTCACTGTTTTACATAGGCGGTATACAAGATCTGGTAGGTACATTGTGACGCCCTGCTGGGGCACAGCAACTTAGCATAACATTTATTAAGTGGTCAGAATTTACATTCATACAATAAGCCTTAACCAATTATCTACTCAACAATTTATGTAACATATTATATGTAAGTACTCTAGTATAAATTATATAAGTATTATTAACATTTTATCAAGAAATAACTTTTAATAGAATTATACATTGAAGTTCTATGCATCTACCAACCGCATAGAGCAACACGGACCTCCGCGGCCCGGAGACGAGCCGTCTAGCAGACGCAATTATTTTGATTCAACAGTTCTAAAACTATCTTTATCTCTTTCTTGTACTGATCGCAAGTGAAGGACAG
>NW_026063227.1:0-10000 GCF_024362695.1 Pectinophora gossypiella
GTTTGGTTAGGTTAGGTTTAGGTTAGGTTAGGTTAGGTTAGGTTAGGTTAGGTTAGGTTAGGTTAGGTTAGGTTAGGTTAGGTTAGGTTAGGTTAGGTTAGGTTAGGTTAGGTTAGGTTAGGTTAGGTTAGGTTAGGTTAGGTTAGGTTAGGTTAGGTTAGGTTAGGTTAGGTTAGGTTAGGTTAGGTTAGGTTAGGTTAGGTTAGGTTAGGTTAGGTTAGGTTAGGTTAGGTTAGGTTAGGTTAGGTTAGGTTAGGTTAGGTTAGGTTAGGTTAGGTTAGGTTAGGTTAGGTTAGGTTAGGTTAGGTTAGGTTAGGTTAGGTTAGGTTAGGTTAGGTTAGGTTAGGTTAGGTTAGGTTAGGTTAGGTTAGGTTAGGTTAGGTTAGGTTAGGTTAGGTTAGGTTAGGTTAGGTTAGGTTAGGTTAGGTTAGGTTAGGTTAGGTTAGGTTAGGTTAGGTTAGGTTAGGTTAGGTTAGGTTAGGTTAGGTTAGGTTAGGTTAGGTTAGGTTAGGTTAGGTTAGGTTAGGTTAGGTTAGGTTAGGTTAGGTTAGGTTAGGTTAGGTTAGGTTAGGTTAGGTTAGGTTAGGTTAGGTTAGGTTAGGTTAGGTTAGGTTAGGTTAGGTTAGGTTAGGTTAGGTTAGGTTAGGTTAGGTTAGGTTAGGTTAGGTTAGGTTAGGTTAGGTTAGGTTAGGTTAGGTTAGGTTAGGTTAGGTTAGGTTAGGTTAGGTTAGGTTAGGTTAGGTTAGGTTAGGTTAGGTTAGGTTAGGTTAGGTTAGGTTAGGTTAGGTTAGGTTAGGTTAGGTTAGGTTAGGTTAGGTTAGGTTAGGTTAGGTTAGGTTAGGTTAGGTTAGGTTAGGTTAGGTTAGGTTAGGTTAGGTTAGGTTAGGTTAGGTTAGGTTAGGTTAGGTTAGGTTAGGTTAGGTTAGGTTAGGTTAGGTTAGGTTAGGTTAGGTTAGGTTAGGTTAGGTTAGGTTAGGTTAGGTTAGGTTAGGTTAGGTTAGGTTAGGTTAGGTTAGGTTAGGTTAGGTTAGGTTAGGTTAGGTTAGGTTAGGTTAGGTTAGGTTAGGTTAGGTTAGGTTAGGTTAGGTTAGGTTAGGTTAGGTTAGGTTAGGTTAGGTTAGGTTAGGTTAGGTTAGGTTAGGTTAGGTTAGGTTAGGTTAGGTTAGGTTAGGTTAGGTTAGGTTAGGTTAGGTTAGGTTAGGTTAGGTTAGGTTAGGTTAGGTTAGGTTAGGTTAGGTTAGGTTAGGTTAGGTTAGGTTAGGTTAGGTTAGGTTAGGTTAGGTTAGGTTAGGTTAGGTTAGGTTAGGTTAGGTTAGGTTAGGTTAGGTTAGGTTAGGTTAGGTTAGGTTAGGTTAGGTTAGGTTAGGTTAGGTTAGGTTAGGTTAGGTTAGGTTAGGTTAGGTTAGGTTAGGTTAGGTTAGGTTAGGTTAGGTTAGGTTAGGTTAGGTTAGGTTAGGTTAGGTTAGGTTAGGTTAGGTTAGGTTAGGTTAGGTTAGGTTAGGTTAGGTTAGGTTAGGTTAGGTTAGGTTAGGTTAGGTTAGGTTAGGTTAGGTTAGGTTAGGTTAGGTTAGGTTAGGTTAGGTTAGGTTAGGTTAGGTTAGGTTAGGTTAGGTTAGGTTAGGTTAGGTTAGGTTAGGTTAGGTTAGGTTAGGTTAGGTTAGGTTAGGTTAGGTTAGGTTAGGTTAGGTTAGGTTAGGTTAGGTTAGGTTAGGTTAGGTTAGGTTAGGTTAGGTTAGGTTAGGTTAGGTTAGGTTAGGTTAGGTTAGGTTAGGTTAGGTTAGGTTAGGTTAGGTTAGGTTAGGTTAGGTTAGGTTAGGTTAGGTTAGGTTAGGTTAGGTTAGGTTAGGTTAGGTTAGGTTAGGTTAGGTTAGGTTAGGTTAGGTTAGGTTAGGTTAGGTTAGGTTAGGTTAGGTTAGGTTAGGTTAGGTTAGGTTAGGTTAGGTTAGGTTAGGTTAGGTTAGGTTAGGTTAGGTTAGGTTAGGTTAGGTTAGGTTAGGTTAGGTTAGGTTAGGTTAGGTTAGGTTAGGTTAGGTTAGGTTAGGTTAGGTTAGGTTAGGTTAGGTTAGGTTAGGTTAGGTTAGGTTAGGTTAGGTTAGGTTAGGTTAGGTTAGGTTAGGTTAGGTTAGGTTAGGTTAGGTTAGGTTAGGTTAGGTTAGGTTAGGTTAGGTTAGGTTAGGTTAGGTTAGGTTAGGTTAGGTTAGGTTAGGTTAGGTTAGGTTAGGTTAGGTTAGGTTAGGTTAGGTTAGGTTAGGTTAGGTTAGGTTAGGTTAGGTTAGGTTAGGTTAGGTTAGGTTAGGTTAGGTTAGGTTAGGTTAGGTTAGGTTAGGTTAGGTTAGGTTAGGTTAGGTTAGGTTAGGTTAGGTTAGGTTAGGTTAGGTTAGGTTAGGTTAGGTTAGGTTAGGTTAGGTTAGGTTAGGTTAGGTTAGGTTAGGTTAGGTTAGGTTAGGTTAGGTTAGGTTAGGTTAGGTTAGGTTAGGTTAGGTTAGGTTAGGTTAGGTTAGGTTAGGTTAGGTTAGGTTAGGTTAGGTTAGGTTAGGTTAGGTTAGGTTAGGTTAGGTTAGGTTAGGTTAGGTTAGGTTAGGTTAGGTTAGGTTAGGTTAGGTTAGGTTAGGTTAGGTTAGGTTAGGTTAGGTTAGGTTAGGTTAGGTTAGGTTAGGTTAGGTTAGGTTAGGTTAGGTTAGGTTAGGTTAGGTTAGGTTAGGTTAGGTTAGGTTAGGTTAGGTTAGGTTAGGTTAGGTTAGGTTAGGTTAGGTTAGGTTAGGTTAGGTTAGGTTAGGTTAGGTTAGGTTAGGTTAGGTTAGGTTAGGTTAGGTTAGGTTAGGTTAGGTTAGGTTAGGTTAGTTTAGGTTAGGTTAGGTTAGGTTAGGTTAGGTTAGGTTAGGTTAGGTTAGGTTAGGTTAGGTTAGGTTAGGTTAGGTTAGTTGAGGTTAGGTTAGGTTAGGTTAGGTTAGGTTAGGTTAGGTTAGGTTAGGTTAGGTTAGGTTAGGTTAGGTTAGGTTAGGTTAGGTTAGGTTAGGTTAGGTTAGGTTAGGTTAGGTTAGGTTAGGTTAGGTTAGGTTAGGTTAGGTTAGGTTAGGTTAGGTTAGGTTAGGTTAGGTTAGGTTAGGTTAGGTTAGGTTAGGTTAGGTTAGGTTAGGTTAGGTTAGGTTAGGTTAGGTTAGGTTAGGTTAGGTTAGGTTAGGTTAGGTTAGGTTAGGTTAGGTTAGGTTAGGTTAGGTTAGGTTAGGTTAGGTTAGGTTAGGTTAGGTTAGGTTAGGTTAGGTTAGGTTAGGTTAGGTTAGGTTAGGTTAGGTTAGGTTAGGTTAGGTTAGGTTAGGTTAGGTTAGGTTAGGTTAGGTTAGGTTAGGTTAGGTTAGGTTAGGTTAGGTTAGGTTAGGTTAGGTTAGGTTAGGTTAGGTTAGGTTAGGTTAGGTTAGGTTAGGTTAGGTTAGGTTAGGTTAGGTTAGGTTAGGTTAGGTTAGGTTAGGTTAGGTTAGGTTAGGTTAGGTTAGGTTAGGTTAGGTTAGGTTAGGTTAGGTTAGGTTAGGTTAGGTTAGGTTAGGTTAGGTTAGGTTAGGTTAGGTTAGGTTAGGTTAGGTTAGGTTAGGTTAGGTTAGGTTAGGTTAGGTTAGGTTAGGTTAGGTTAGGTTAGGTTAGGTTAGGTTAGGTTAGGTTAGGTTAGGTTAGGTTAGGTTAGGTTAGGTTAGGTTAGGTTAGGTTAGGTTAGGTTAGGTTAGGTTAGGTTAGGTTAGGTTAGGTTAGGTTAGGTTAGGTTAGGTTAGGTTAGGTTAGGTTAGGTTAGGTTAGGTTAGGTTAGGTTAGGTTAGGTTAGGTTAGGTTAGGTTAGGTTAGGTTAGGTTAGGTTAGGTTAGGTTAGGTTAGGTTAGGTTAGGTTAGGTTAGGTTAGGTTAGGTTAGGTTAGGTTAGGTTAGGTTAGGTTAGGTTAGGTTAGGTTAGGTTAGGTTAGGTTAGGTTAGGTTAGGTTAGGTTAGGTTAGGTTAGGTTAGGTTAGGTTAGGTTAGGTTAGGTTAGGTTAGGTTAGGTTAGGTTAGGTTAGGTTAGGTTAGGTTAGGTTAGGTTAGGTTAGGTTAGGTTAGGTTAGGTTAGGTTAGGTTAGGTTAGGTTAGGTTAGGTTAGGTTAGGTTAGGTTAGGTTAGGTTAGGTTAGGTTAGGTTAGGTTAGGTTAGGTTAGGTTAGGTTAGGTTAGGTTAGGTTAGGTTAGGTTAGGTTAGGTTAGGTTAGGTTAGGTTAGGTTAGGTTAGGTTAGGTTAGGTTAGGTTAGGTTAGGTTAGGTTAGGTTAGGTTAGGTTAGGTTAGGTTAGGTTAGGTTAGGTTAGGTTAGGTTAGGTTAGGTTAGGTTAGGTTAGGTTAGGTTAGGTTAGGTTAGGTTAGGTTAGGTTAGGTTAGGTTAGGTTAGGTTAGGTTAGGTTAGGTTAGGTTAGGTTAGGTTAGGTTAGGTTAGGTTAGGTTAGGTTAGGTTAGGTTAGGTTAGGTTAGGTTAGGTTAGGTTAGGTTAGGTTAGGTTAGGTTAGGTTAGGTTAGGTTAGGTTAGGTTAGGTTAGGTTAGGTTAGGTTAGGTTAGGTTAGGTTAGGTTAGGTTAGGTTAGGTTAGGTTAGGTTAGGTTAGGTTAGGTTAGGTTAGGTTAGGTTAGGTTAGGTTAGGTTAGGTTAGGTTAGGTTAGGTTAGGTTAGGTTAGGTTAGGTTAGGTTAGGTTAGGTTAGGTTAGGTTAGGTTAGGTTAGGTTAGGTTAGGTTAGGTTAGGTTAGGTTAGGTTAGGTTAGGTTAGGTTAGGTTAGGTTAGGTTAGGTTAGGTTAGGTTAGGTTAGGTTAGGTTAGGTTAGGTTAGGTTAGGTTAGGTTAGGTTAGGTTAGGTTAGGTTAGGTTAGGTTAGGTTAGGTTAGGTTAGGTTAGGTTAGGTTAGGTTAGGTTAGGTTAGGTTAGGTTAGGTTAGGTTAGGTTAGGTTAGGTTAGGTTAGGTTAGGTTAGGTTAGGTTAGGTTAGGTTAGGTTAGGTTAGGTTAGGTTAGGTTAGGTTAGGTTAGGTTAGGTTAGGTTAGGTTAGGTTAGGTTAGGTTAGGTTAGGTTAGGTTAGGTTAGGTTAGGTTAGGTTAGGTTAGGTTAGGTTAGGTTAGGTTAGGTTAGGTTAGGTTAGGTTAGGTTAGGTTAGGTTAGGTTAGGTTAGGTTAGGTTAGGTTAGGTTAGGTTAGGTTAGGTTAGGTTAGGTTAGGTTAGGTTAGGTTAGGTTAGGTTAGGTTAGGTTAGGTTAGGTTAGGTTAGGTTAGGTTAGGTTAGGTTAGGTTAGGTTAGGTTAGGTTAGGTTAGGTTAGGTTAGGTTAGGTTAGGTTAGGTTAGGTTAGGTTAGGTTAGGTTAGGTTAGGTTAGGTTAGGTTAGGTTAGGTTAGGTTAGGTTAGGTTAGGTTAGGTTAGGTTAGGTTAGGTTAGGTTAGGTTAGGTTAGGTTAGGTTAGGTTAGGTTAGGTTAGGTTAGGTTAGGTTAGGTTAGGTTAGGTTAGGTTAGGTTAGGTTAGGTTAGGTTAGGTTAGGTTAGGTTAGGTTAGGTTAGGTTAGGTTAGGTTAGGTTAGGTTAGGTTAGGTTAGGTTAGGTTAGGTTAGGTTAGGTTAGGTTAGGTTAGGTTAGGTTAGGTTAGGTTAGGTTAGGTTAGGTTAGGTTAGGTTAGGTTAGGTTAGGTTAGGTTAGGTTAGGTTAGGTTAGGTTAGGTTAGGTTAGGTTAGGTTAGGTTAGGTTAGGTTAGGTTAGGTTAGGTTAGGTTAGGTTAGGTTAGGTTAGGTTAGGTTAGGTTAGGTTAGGTTAGGTTAGGTTAGGTTAGGTTAGGTTAGGTTAGGTTAGGTTAGGTTAGGTTAGGTTAGGTTAGGTTAGGTTAGGTTAGGTTAGGTTAGGTTAGGTTAGGTTAGGTTAGGTTAGGTTAGGTTAGGTTAGGTTAGGTTAGGTTAGGTTAGGTTAGGTTAGGTTAGGTTAGGTTAGGTTAGGTTAGGTTAGGTTAGGTTAGGTTAGGTTAGGTTAGGTTAGGTTAGGTTAGGTTAGGTTAGGTTAGGTTAGGTTAGGTTAGGTTAGGTTAGGTTAGGTTAGGTTAGGTTAGGTTAGGTTAGGTTAGGTTAGGTTAGGTTAGGTTAGGTTAGGTTAGGTTAGGTTAGGTTAGGTTAGGTTAGGTTAGGTTAGGTTAGGTTAGGTTAGGTTAGGTTAGGTTAGGTTAGGTTAGGTTAGGTTAGGTTAGGTTAGGTTAGGTTAGGTTAGGTTAGGTTAGGTTAGGTTAGGTTAGGTTAGGTTAGGTTAGGTTAGGTTAGGTTAGGTTAGGTTAGGTTAGGTTAGGTTAGGTTAGGTTAGGTTAGGTTAGGTTAGGTTAGGTTAGGTTAGGTTAGGTTAGGTTAGGTTAGGTTAGGTTAGGTTAGGTTAGGTTAGGTTAGGTTAGGTTAGGTTAGGTTAGGTTAGGTTAGGTTAGGTTAGGTTAGGTTAGGTTAGGTTAGGTTAGGTTAGGTTAGGTTAGGTTAGGTTAGGTTAGGTTAGGTTAGGTTAGGTTAGGTTAGGTTAGGTTAGGTTAGGTTAGGTTAGGTTAGGTTAGGTTAGGTTAGGTTAGGTTAGGTTAGGTTAGGTTAGGTTAGGTTAGGTTAGGTTAGGTTAGGTTAGGTTAGGTTAGGTTAGGTTAGGTTAGGTTAGGTTAGGTTAGGTTAGGTTAGGTTAGGTTAGGTTAGGTTAGGTTAGGTTAGGTTAGGTTAGGTTAGGTTAGGTTAGGTTAGGTTAGGTTAGGTTAGGTTAGGTTAGGTTAGGTTAGGTTAGGTTAGGTTAGGTTAGGTTAGGTTAGGTTAGGTTAGGTTAGGTTAGGTTAGGTTAGGTTAGGTTAGGTTAGGTTAGGTTAGGTTAGGTTAGGTTAGGTTAGGTTAGGTTAGGTTAGGTTAGGTTAGGTTAGGTTAGGTTAGGTTAGGTTAGGTTAGGTTAGGTTAGGTTAGGTTAGGTTAGGTTAGGTTAGGTTAGGTTAGGTTAGGTTAGGTTAGGTTAGGTTAGGTTAGGTTAGGTTAGGTTAGGTTAGGTTAGGTTAGGTTAGGTTAGGTTAGGTTAGGTTAGGTTAGGTTAGGTTAGGTTAGGTTAGGTTAGGTTAGGTTAGGTTAGGTTAGGTTAGGTTAGGTTAGGTTAGGTTAGGTTAGGTTAGGTTAGGTTAGGTTAGGTTAGGTTAGGTTAGGTTAGGTTAGGTTAGGTTAGGTTAGGTTAGGTTAGGTTAGGTTAGGTTAGGTTAGGTTAGGTTAGGTTAGGTTAGGTTAGGTTAGGTTAGGTTAGGTTAGGTTAGGTTAGGTTAGGTTAGGTTAGGTTAGGTTAGGTTAGGTTAGGTTAGGTTAGGTTAGGTTAGGTTAGGTTAGGTTAGGTTAGGTTAGGTTAGGTTAGGTTAGGTTAGGTTAGGTTAGGTTAGGTTAGGTTAGGTTAGGTTAGGTTAGGTTAGGTTAGGTTAGGTTAGGTTAGGTTAGGTTAGGTTAGGTTAGGTTAGGTTAGGTTAGGTTAGGTTAGGTTAGGTTAGGTTAGGTTAGGTTAGGTTAGGTTAGGTTAGGTTAGGTTAGGTTAGGTTAGGTTAGGTTAGGTTAGGTTAGGTTAGGTTAGGTTAGGTTAGGTTAGGTTAGGTTAGGTTAGGTTAGGTTAGGTTAGGTTAGGTTAGGTTAGGTTAGGTTAGGTTAGGTTAGGTTAGGTTAGGTTAGGTTAGGTTAGGTTAGGTTAGGTTAGGTTAGGTTAGGTTAGGTTAGGTTAGGTTAGGTTAGGTTAGGTTAGGTTAGGTTAGGTTAGGTTAGGTTAGGTTAGGTTAGGTTAGGTTAGGTTAGGTTAGGTTAGGTTAGGTTAGGTTAGGTTAGGTTAGGTTAGGTTAGGTTAGGTTAGGTTAGGTTAGGTTAGGTTAGGTTAGGTTAGGTTAGGTTAGGTTAGGTTAGGTTAGGTTAGGTTAGGTTAGGTTAGGTTAGGTTAGGTTAGGTTAGGTTAGGTTAGGTTAGGTTAGGTTAGGTTAGGTTAGGTTAGGTTAGGTTAGGTTAGGTTAGGTTAGGTTAGGTTAGGTTAGGTTAGGTTAGGTTAGGTTAGGTTAGGTTAGGTTAGGTTAGGTTAGGTTAGGTTAGGTTAGGTTAGGTTAGGTTAGGTTAGGTTAGGTTAGGTTAGGTTAGGTTAGGTTAGGTTAGGTTAGGTTAGGTTAGGTTAGGTTAGGTTAGGTTAGGTTAGGTTAGGTTAGGTTAGGTTAGGTTAGGTTAGGTTAGGTTAGGTTAGGTTAGGTTAGGTTAGGTTAGGTTAGGTTAGGTTAGGTTAGGTTAGGTTAGGTTAGGTTAGGTTAGGTTAGGTTAGGTTAGGTTAGGTTAGGTTAGGTTAGGTTAGGTTAGGTTAGGTTAGGTTAGGTTAGGTTAGGTTAGGTTAGGTTAGGTTAGGTTAGGTTAGGTTAGGTTAGGTTAGGTTAGGTTAGGTTAGGTTAGGTTAGGTTAGGTTAGGTTAGGTTAGGTTAGGTTAGGTTAGGTTAGGTTAGGTTAGGTTAGGTTAGGTTAGGTTAGGTTAGGTTAGGTTAGGTTAGGTTAGGTTAGGTTAGGTTAGGTTAGGTTAGGTTAGGTTAGGTTAGGTTAGGTTAGGTTAGGTTAGGTTAGGTTAGGTTAGGTTAGGTTAGGTTAGGTTAGGTTAGGTTAGGTTAGGTTAGGTTAGGTTAGGTTAGGTTAGGTTAGGTTAGGTTAGGTTAGGTTAGGTTAGGTTAGGTTAGGTTAGGTTAGGTTAGGTTAGGTTAGGTTAGGTTAGGTTAGGTTAGGTTAGGTTAGGTTAGGTTAGGTTAGGTTAGGTTAGGTTAGGTTAGGTTAGGTTAGGTTAGGTTAGGTTAGGTTAGGTTAGGTTAGGTTAGGTTAGGTTAGGTTAGGTTAGGTTAGGTTAGGTTAGGTTAGGTTAGGTTAGGTTAGGTTAGGTTAGGTTAGGTTAGGTTAGGTTAGGTTAGGTTAGGTTAGGTTAGGTTAGGTTAGGTTAGGTTAGGTTAGGTTAGGTTAGGTTAGGTTAGGTTAGGTTAGGTTAGGTTAGGTTAGGTTAGGTTAGGTTAGGTTAGGTTAGGTTAGGTTAGGTTAGGTTAGGTTAGGTTAGGTTAGGTTAGGTTAGGTTAGGTTAGGTTAGGTTAGGTTAGGTTAGGTTAGGTTAGGTTAGGTTAGGTTAGGTTAGGTTAGGTTAGGTTAGGTTAGGTTAGGTTAGGTTAGGTTAGGTTAGGTTAGGTTAGGTTAGGTTAGGTTAGGTTAGGTTAGGTTAGGTTAGGTTAGGTTAGGTTAGGTTAGGTTAGGTTAGGTTAGGTTAGGTTAGGTTAGGTTAGGTTAGGTTAGGTTAGGTTAGGTTAGGTTAGGTTAGGTTAGGTTAGGTTAGGTTAGGTTAGGTTAGGTTAGGTTAGGTTAGGTTAGGTTAGGTTAGGTTAGGTTAGGTTAGGTTAGGTTAGGTTAGGTTAGGTTAGGTTAGGTTAGGTTAGGTTAGGTTAGGTTAGGTTAGGTTAGGTTAGGTTAGGTTAGGTTAGGTTAGGTTAGGTTAGGTTAGGTTAGGTTAGGTTAGGTTAGGTTAGGTTAGGTTAGGTTAGGTTAGGTTAGGTTAGGTTAGGTTAGGTTAGGTTAGGTTAGGTTAGGTTAGGTTAGGTTAGGTTAGGTTAGGTTAGGTTAGGTTAGGTTAGGTTAGGTTAGGTTAGGTTAGGTTAGGTTAGGTTAGGTTAGGTTAGGTTAGGTTAGGTTAGGTTAGGTTAGGTTAGGTTAGGTTAGGTTAGGTTAGGTTAGGTTAGGTTAGGTTAGGTTAGGTTAGGTTAGGTTAGGTTAGGTTAGGTTAGGTTAGGTTAGGTTAGGTTAGGTTAGGTTAGGTTAGGTTAGGTTAGGTTAGGTTAGGTTAGGTTAGGTTAGGTTAGGTTAGGTTAGGTTAGGTTAGGTTAGGTTAGGTTAGGTTAGGTTAGGTTAGGTTAGGTTAGGTTAGGTTAGGTTAGGTTAGGTTAGGTTAGGTTAGGTTAGGTTAGGTTAGGTTAGGTTAGGTTAGGTTAGGTTAGGTTAGGTTA
>NW_026063227.1:12500-23100 GCF_024362695.1 Pectinophora gossypiella
CAAAGTGGCTCGGAATTAATAATCAACTCAATTATACAAAGTAAATTAGAACAGAAAATTATCATAAAATTCTTAATTGATGAATTTTACTTAAATCTACACAATCTAAAACTAAATATTTAAACAATGTGTTAAAGGTAGTAAAGATATTAGTATACATATGTTATAATTATTAATCAACTTTGTGACATAATTAAGAAATAAAAAGAAGTTATACTTAAACATTAATAAACAATCATTCATGAAATTATTAATTTGTTAGATTAATACACGTAATAGCACACGATTATGTAAAATAAGATGCAAAAAGACACAGTATTTAAAGAAAAGTTAGTGAAATAATTATTCTTACAAAATTAATATTTATGTCCTGTTCACAGGTTTAAGTGACTAAGTTATATAATAAACAAACAATTATTATTAATCAGCTCAGTTATATAAATTTAAATTATTATCAATTAAGTAATCAATAAACAATAGTAATTTAAGTGTAATCTATTTTAGTCCGAAAAACGTCAAGTCGGCTCCCACTACGGATCTAATCACTCTTTCATGAGGTCTATTGTCTTTTGGGCACATGTTATGAAGTTCCTTGGTGACAATATAATAAAGTTGCGGATAGTATCGCGAGCACGTATCGTAGTTATAGTTTGGGTGATGGCACTTGTAATGACGTTTCACTTGTCGACCATTTATTTGGCGACCACAAAACACACACTGATATACGCACTTATCACTTTTTGATACGCACTTATCACTTTTTGCCGCACTAGTCGGGACGCTCTCCTCCGGTCGCCGATCCTTTTCTTTACGGGAAGCCGTAGCCGCCGCCACTCCAGGGGTTCGAGCATCGTTTTTCAGCAACGAGCTCTCAACTCCAGTGCATTCACAGAAATACGGATGCACAGAGCTCTGCTTGCACTCGGTCGGAGCCCCATTGCTGGTCGTCGCAAGAGTGCTTGTAGTAGGCGCTGCGTGTGATTGAGGTCCAGAGTGAACGTCTGTCACCGAGCCTGGGCATGAATCGGAATCTAAGCAGATGATACTCCCAGCCGTGTCTGAGATAGTGGATGCAGGCCTTCCGGTTGCTGGCGGGTCAGGCCCTCGTGGGGGCGTGAGGTTGGCCAGCCAGGGCATGTCGAAGATGTCTGGTTGAGGGAGATCATCAGTTCCGAGTGCCTCGACGCGCGAACAACATGGAGGGGGTGGTGTTGCCCCTGCTCGACGTCTACTCTCAGCTAGCAGTAAGCGAAGCTTTTTGTTTTCCTTCTTCAGTCTAGCCGCCCTCTTCCTCAACCGCTTACAGTCCGAACAGTTGTTCATGGTGTCGGCTTTGAAGTTCCAAGCAAATTAGAGCCAATATGGCGACGGAAAATGATGTAGGAATGCGGTATAGTAGGGTAGGATTGGCTGGACTAAGTAGGTAAGGTCAAGTTCGCTGATGTCTTAATGTCGATATAATAAGACAATGTCCAGTATATTAGGTAATTGTATATAGGATAGTTGTACAGTGACCATATCATAAATGGTAAACTAATGAATTGTATTAGTATTATGAAAAGTGGCTTAACCGTATTGTAAACGGTAAAGGTAAGTAAGTAATGGTTGGTATATTAATATTATGCGTAAATGAGGGATTGTTAGTTAGGTGACATTCTTATTGAATTCTTTAAGAGTACCAATTATGGTGTTTACATGTGTTAAAAAGGTTTTGGTTGAGCCTTCCTGGCATAATATGTCATTCAGCTTGTATGGTTCTCCAATGTTTAAATAGTTACATACTTGTGTATGATAGTACCTGGTTTTATTATACCTAGGGCAATTCACTAAGAGATGTTCAATTGTCTGTATAGTCGATCCATCACAAGGGCACTTGTCGCTGGATTTAATTTTGAATCTGTTTAGGTATTGCAGATGGTACCCGTGGCCAGTAAGTATTTGAGTGAGCTCGAAAGATGGTTTCAGTATGCTCCATAAATAGTGAATGTCCTCTAATTTAGGGCACCATATCTTTGTAACTCGTCCTTTTTCCGTTTGCTGGTATATCTCGTTGGATTTAAATAGGCTCACAGCCTTGACGTGTCTTTTAATAAAGCTGATTGGGAACTTGGTGTATTCAAATTGGCTATGTTGGGTAGCTGCAGTCTTGGCTGCATCGTCCGCTTCCTCGTTGCCCTGTAGACCAGAATGTGCCTTAACCCAAACAAATGCGATGCTACCGGTTCTTGTTATGCTGTGTATAAGCTTATGGATAGATGCAACTGTGCAGTTAGTGCTGTCTTTATTTTCAATTTCCTTTAGACTAGATAGCGAGTCGGTAAGTATAGTAGCGCGTAATATATTATTGCTTATTATCCATTCGCAGGCGCGGTGTATTGCGAGTACTTCGGCTTGAAACACGGTGCAGCTATCATGCAGCTTATATTTCTTAATCACTTTCCTTCCACAGGGATAATGAGCTACGAAGGCTGCGCCCACTTTGTCTTCGCTGTGCTTACTTCCGTCTGTGTAAATGCGTACGCAGTCACTGGCGCAGAATCGCTCAACTTCTTCTTGTGTGGTTGCCATACAGTGTGGTACCCTTATCCTTTCGGCTGGATGAAGGAGACTCGAGCTCCTTACAGGCCTTTCCAGCGTCACATCGTCAGGTAAGATATCAGTTGTGCCAGTCAATTTAGCTCTTTCTATTGTGGCTATCTCATTTACTTTTAGATGGAGGGGGGTAAGTTTAGCCAGCGCAATGGCGGTAATCGCAGGGACTGTTCTGAATGCTCTCAGTATTTTGATAGCGAATCCCCTCTGCAGAGATCTTAAACCTGCCACAACAGTTTGGTATTGAGTAGCAGTTCCCCAGATGCCAGCAGCGTAGGTTATAGTAGGTTCAATGACTTGTTTGTATATTATGTAAATGTTATCAGAGTTTATGCCCCACGTAGGTCTTACAAATTTACACAGATTATTATATATTTTTAAAGCTTTATTTATTATGTATTTAGAGTGTTCAATGAATTTTAGATTTTTATCAATTATGACTCCAAGTAGTTTAATTTTATTTATATATTCTAGTTCTAAGTTGTCCATTATTATTTTAGTTGTCTTGATTTTAGGCGTGAATGCAATCAACTGTGTCTTTGAAGGGCCAAATTTTAATTTTACTTTATTCCCCCAGGTTACTATTTGCTTAAGTGCCGTGTTAGCAGCAGATTGGACCTCCGCTGGCTTGGATCCTTTAACAATCAGTAGTACGTCATCGGCAAAAGCCTGTATGTGACATCCTTCAGGAAATTGGGTCTCTAGGAGATCATCTAATATAAGGTTCCAGAAAAGTGGTCCGCAAACCGATCCCTGAATGCATCCGCGCGTCATTTTCTTGGTGAGTTGGCTATCTGCATAATTAAGAGTCACCACGCGTTCCCGAACGTAGTCCAATATTAACTTGTAATAGTTTTGTGGACATTTAATATGCTTTAATCTTTTAAAGAGCGCTGGCCACCAAGCATTGTCAAATGCAGCTTGAATATCTAAAGACACTGCTATAACCTGCATTTGATTGGATTTAGCTTCCTTGATTATTTCGATTGCAGCGTTCAGGGCGTCGTTTGTAGATATCTGTTCTTTAAAGCCATATTGTGTGTTGATCATTGTTTTAGTCCTTTCCATATGATAGGTTATTCTTTTGCAGATGAGTTTTTCAAGTAACTTTCCAAATACGTTAATTAGGCCAATTGGTCTATAAGATGAGGTTGTAGTATAATCCGGTTTGTTGGGCTTGGGCAATATGATGACTTGTGCCGTTTTCCATTGCATAGGAAAGTAAGATAGTTTGACGCACCTGTTCATAACTCTGGTTATTATACTGGGATAGCAAGTAGCAAAAGCGGTACAGATGTCCGATGTCAGGTGGTCAGGTCCCGGGGCCTTATTAGGGTTCATGTTTTTCAGGTGGTCCAACATCTCTTCTTCCGTAAATGGCATATCGTCGTCAGTATTGGGTACATGATACATGTCATTTCTCATTTGTTCTTGTTCTCTACAGTCGTCCTTGGTGTCATCAGGGTAGAATCTATCTAGTAGGGCTCGAGCCGTGTCACTTCCGGAGGTAGTATAGGTGTTGTCATCCATTCGTAGAGTAGTTGGTGGTTTGGGCTGAGGGGCATTTTTGAGTAATCTATTGGTCAGTGACCAGACATTCTCCTTGCCTTGTTTATTGCAGAATTCGCGAAAGTTGTTAGTTGCAGTATTTTTAATTTGTTCCGTATATTCATTCCTGATTTGTTCCCTTTCGGTTAGAGCATGGTCAATTGATTTCCCCGCACGTTTGAGGTCCTGGATGCGATGGTGAAGTTTAATGACTTTCTTTTTCAGATCCTCTAACTCCTCAGTCCACCAGGTTGGCTTCGAGCGCGTTCGTCCTCCGGGCCTCATAACGTTATCACATGTCTCTTGTATACATTTCGTGATGTTGCTTATATATGTCTCAATTTCTTCAGCATTTAGTAGTTCGATATTAACTTCATCATATTTCTTATGTTGCATAGTCTGTCGTATCTCGTTAGCAAATTCAAGCCAGTCCGCCTCCTTAGTATTGTATTTACGCGTAGATTGTTTTTCCTTCTTGCATATAGTATTTTTCCCCATAATTATTTTGAAGTCGATTGCGTTATGTTCGGAGGAAGGACATGCGTTCAAGTTAACACGCCAATCGTGCAGCTTAGGCGCCAAGTCATCGGAATGTATTGTGAGGTCAATTATAGAACTACGACAAACTCTATGTGTTATGGTTTGAAATGTAGGTATGGATCCTGTATTAGCAATGACCAGATTATTTGAGGCGACCAGTTGTACCACATCTCTACCTCTTTTGTTAGATTTGGCAGAGTTCCAAAGCTGACTCCATCCGTTGAAATCACCCCCTATAACAATACTAGCATTCTGGTTACTTTTGATGAAGTGTTCAACTTTATTAAGAGTGCCATGAGTGTCTTCATTAGGCTCTATGTAAATACTTCCAATATACATCTTACGACCATTGGTTATGATTTGCATCACGCTGAAATTTGGTGTTGAGAAACCGCTCATTCCGAGCGTTGCTCCTAGTCCAGATCTAACAATTATGCAGGCTTTAACTTTACGATCCATAGGATATTGAAATATGTCGAGTCCTTGTATATTTTTGACAGTATTGGATTTTCCAGTGTATGGTTCAGATATGAGCCCAACATCATATTTATTACTAATAAAGTAATTTAAGAATTCATTGTGACTACAATAGCTTCTATCAACGTTGCATTGTAATATATTTAGTTTAGTTTTAATAGCCATAATCAATATTGTTAATTAAATTTATTTTCATGAAGTCCCTGTATGAGCAGTATAAAGATGTTGCAGAGTGATTTTTAGCTGTCACATTTTTACCATTTTTACAATTGTAGCACTCCACCGCCTCCTTTTTGGATTTTAACGGGCATTCGGTATACCCATGCTCCTCTGATGCACAATGAGAGCAGCGTGTTTGAGAGTTACAGTTCTTTCTAGTGTGCCCAAACTTCAAACAATTGTAACACTGTAGCAGTGGTACGAAATCTTCGACATGTACCTTTTGGTATCCAGCATTGAGCCTGCCAGCTTCAGTTGATCTTTTCCAGATCTCAGGAGAGACAATTAAAACAGCATTATATAGTTTGTCGCTTTTGTTATCTTTGATGAATCTTAAACGCAAGTCCTGTTCTGTAGGTTTGAGCTCCTTAATGCAGTCGTTTTGATTGGTGATCACCTCTATGAGTTCCTCTCTGGTTAATTCTTTAGATATGCCCTTGAGCAGAAGCATTGGTTGAAGTTTTTTGGCACACTCCGCTTTGATGCCCGCTGCTGATTGCAGGCGCTTAAGAGCATCATCCCTCTGGGTGTTGTTATCAAACTCGATCTTGACTTTGTTTTTGGGTAGGGGACGGAGGCTTGAGGGGGCATAATTGAGTTGTTTGAAGGGGATGCTCTTCTTCCAGCATTCCGCAACCTCTTGGCGGGACATAGTTTCCTGGACTGGTGAGATAATAATTGAGGGTTTTGTTTTAGGTTTCATCTTGGTATGGGATGGCGCCGTCTTGGGTTTGGAAGCAGCTATGGTTGCATAGGTTGATGCTGGGGGATGGGAATGTCCGGGAGTTGCAATTTTTGCAACTTCCTGCTTGATGGTCTTTACCAGGCAGTTCTTGACGTCAGACAGGTAAGCGGTGGTCTCAAATACATTCATATTATCTTTATTAAGCCTTTCAATATCTTGTGCATATGCTATAATGAGTTTTTTGTTTTCAGAAGTGACGCTTTTGCCTGATGTGATGGTGACTACGATCTTCTTGCTGAGCTCCTGTATCCTCCTGTACCTTTCCCGAGCGGTTGCTTGTCCCTCTGCACTATCTCTGGGTAAGCCCGCAGGCGTGGGGTAGCATTCCTCGAAGGGGATGTCATCCAAGGACTCATTTGCTGACAGCGCATCTGCGGGCCCTTCGGGCTGCGAGCTGCTCAATCCCAACATGCTTGGTGGAAGACCGATCGTAAAAGACGCAGAGGTCGCAGAAGTCGCACAGGTCGCAGAGGTCGCAGAAGTCGCACAGGTCGCAGAGGTCGCACAGGTCGCAGAGGTCGCACAGGACGCAGAGGTCGCAGAGGTCGCACAGGTCGCAGAGGGCGCACCGGTCGCACCGGTCGCGCAGGTCGCACAGGACGCACCAGTCGCGCTACTCACGCCGAAGGTAGGTCGCAGAAGTCGCAAAGGGCGCACAGGTCGCACCGGTCGCGCAGGTCGCACAGGTCGCACCAGTCGCGCTACCAACGCTGAAGGTAGGTCGCAGAGGTCGCAGAAGTCGCAGAGGGCGCACAGGTCGCACCGGTCGCGCAGGTCGCACAGGTCGCACCAGTCGCGCCACTTACGCCGAAGGTAGGTCGCAGAAGTCGCAAAGGGCGCACAGGTCGCACCGGTCGCGCAGGTCGCACAGGTCGCACCAGTCGCGCCACTCACGTCGAAGGTAGGTCGCAGAGGTCGCAGAAGTCGCAGAGGGCGCACAGGTCGCACCGGTCGCGCAGGTCGCACCGGTCGCGCAGGTCGCGAAAAAGGTAGGTCGCAAAAGACGCAGGGGTCGCGTAGGTCGCAGCCTTCGTCCACAGGCGGCGCAGCGGTCGCACAGGTCGCAGATGTCGCGCGAAAGGTAGGTCGCACCGGTCGCAGAAGTCGCGCGAAAGGTAGGTCGCACAGGTCGCAGATGTCGCGCGAAAGGTAGGTCGCACCGGTCGCAGAAGTCGCGCAAAAGGTAGGTCGCACGGGTCGCGCGAGTCACAGTCTCCGCGGACGGCACAGCGGTCGCGGAAGTCGCGCGAAAGGTAGGTCGCACAGGTCGCACGAGTCGCGAAAAAGGTAGGTCGCAAAAGTCGCGTAGGTCGCAATAGTCGCGTAGGTCGCAATAGTCGCGTAGGTCGCAAAGGTCGCAGACGTCGCACTCGCGAGTCGCAGACACTGCGCGGTGGACGCGTCCGCACTCCACGACGGTCGGGAGCCGACTGGTTGGTTAGGTTAGGTTAGGTTAGGTTAGGTTAGGTTAGGTTAGGTTAGGTTAGGTTAGGTTAGGTTAGGTTAGGTTAGGTTAGGTTAGGTTAGGTTAGGTTAGGTTAGGTTAGGTTAGGTTAGGTTAGGTTAGGTTAGGTTAGGTTAGGTTAGGTTAGGTTAGGTTAGGTTAGGTTAGGTTAGGTTAGGTTAGGTTAGGTTAGGTTAGGTTAGGTTAGGTTAGGTTAGGTTAGGTTAGGTTAGGTTAGGTTAGGTTAGGTTAGGTTAGGTTAGGTTAGGTTAGGTTAGGTTAGGTTAGGTTAGGTTAGGTTAGGTTAGGTTAGGTTAGGTTAGGTTAGGTTAGGTTAGGTTAGGTTAGGTTAGGTTAGGTTAGGTTAGGTTAGGTTAGGTTAGGTTAGGTTAGGTTAGGTTAGGTTAGGTTAGGTTAGGTTAGGTTAGGTTAGGTTAGGTTAGGTTAGGTTAGGTTAGGTTAGGTTAGGTTAGGTTAGGTTAGGTTAGGTTAGGTTAGGTTAGGTTAGGTTAGGTTAGGTTAGGTTAGGTTAGGTTAGGTTAGGTTAGGTTAGGTTAGGTTAGGTTAGGTTAGGTTAGGTTAGGTTAGGTTAGGTTAGGTTAGGTTAGGTTAGGTTAGGTTAGGTTAGGTTAGGTTAGGTTAGGTTAGGTTAGGTTAGGTTAGGTTAGGTTAGGTTAGGTTAGGTTAGGTTAGGTTAGGTTAGGTTAGGTTAGGTTAGGTTAGGTTAGGTTAGGTTAGGTTAGGTTAGGTTAGGTTAGGTTAGGTTAGGTTAGGTTAGGTTAGGTTAGGTTAGGTTAGGTTAGGTTAGGTTAGGTTAGGTTAGGTTAGGTTAGGTTAGGTTAGGTTAGGTTAGGTTAGGTTAGGTTAGGTTAGGTTAGGTTAGGTTAGGTTAGGTTAGGTTAGGTTAGGTTAGGTTAGGTTAGGTTAGGTTAGGTTAGGTTAGGTTAGGTTAGGTTAGGTTAGGTTAGGTTAGGTTAGGTTAGGTTAGGTTAGGTTAGGTTAGGTTAGGTTAGGTTTTTTTTTTTTTTTTTTTTTTTTTTTTTTTTATAGAGGGGGAGATGCATTATGCATACCCAGCCACTCGGGAAAGTAGCTGGGTTATGTGGGACTCTCACCCACTAAAACCCCCTCTGAGAGTGTATTAGAGTGATTGTTCGCTGAGTAGGACTAGCTAATGGGATACTCCATCCTACAAAGCTGAGTGGTGTGAGTTGTATAACATGTGTGTTCTGGTCCCGAAGGCGTGAGAGTAACTGAATTGTTAAGTATTTGTATTGTGTTGTGTAAGAGTGTGGGTGAGTACATGAGCGGATTGAAGCAACGGATCGTCGCAAAGTGGGTTCTTATTTTATATGATATATATATAATTTTTTTTTTTTTTTTTTTTTTTTTTTTTTTTTTTTTTTTTTTTTTTTTTTTTTCATATATGTATAAAGATATATATGTGTATATATGGTTTAAATCTTATTAGTGCAATAAGCGCACCAGTGACAGCAGGACAACAACACCGATTTGGTTTGCCATAGCAAAATACATCCCAAGTCACTCATCCGCAAGATTCGCAGGTCACTCGAGTCATCCGAGCAGAAGTAACTCAAGTCCCCCGAGTCACCCAAGTCCCCCAAATAACCCAAGTCACCCAGGCAGGTCGCCCAAGTCACTCAGGTCACCCGGGTCCCCCAAGTCACCCAAGTCACCCAAGTCACCCAAGTCACCCAGGTCACCCAAGTCACCCAAGCCACCCAAGTCACCCAAGTCACCCAAGTCACCCAGGCAGGTCGCCCAAGTCACTCAGGCCACCCGGGTCCCCCGAGTCACCCAAGTCACCCAGGTCCCCTAAGTCAAGTAACTCAAGTCCCCCAAGTCACCAAAGTTCCCCGAGCCACCCAAGCCACCCAGGCAAGTTGCCCAGGTCACTCAGGCCACCCGAGTACCCCAAGCCACCCAGGCAACTCAAGTCACACCGGTTCCTCAAGTCACCCAGATCCAAGGCAGCACCTAAGTCACTCAAGTCACCAGTACCATGAGTCACAAGTAATAAGTTACATAAGTCATAAGTCTCGATGAGTGCATGGGTGCAGAATACGTATACTATGTTGCGTTAATATTTTTTAAACTATTAATTATTTTTTGAATGTGTATATAGAATGTGGTTGTTGTTGATGGTTTATTAATAATGTTTAATATATTGAACGGGTCCGCGTCAAGGGAAGTAGATGTGTGTTGATGTCGTGTGTTATTAAATATAGGACATTGTTCAATTAAGTGTTCAAGGGTTTGCGGAGTGACGCCATCGCAAGGGCATGCATCATCAGAGGTGATTTGGAATCTATACAGGTAAGCTTTGTGGAATCCATGGTTGGTAAGTAGCTGCGTAATGACGAAGTTAGGCTGCATTATAGAGAGGAAATGTGTAAGATCCTCGTATGTAGGAAGTAACTTTTTGATATGTGGTGAGCATGTGTTGTAGAGGTCATGTTTTGATTGTATGGAAATCAGTGAGTTTCTGTATTTAATGTAACTGAGAGGAATATATACATAGTCAGGTGCCTTGCGTAGTTCTGCAGCAGATTTAGCTGCAATGTCAGCGAGCTCGTTACCCATTATGCCGATGTGAGCTTTAGCCCAGAGAAATCGAATGTCTAGTCCTAGCGATCCAGCAAGATGAAGTGTCCTGTGAATATTGACAGCAAGTCGGTTGGTACTGTTAGGGTTGGAAAGTTCGATAAGACCAGATTTGCTATCAGATATGACTATAGCTTTATTGACCCTTTTGGTTACAAGCCATTCGACTGCTCTATCAATGGCCAGGAGCTCGGCCTGATATACAGAACAGCAGTCATGTAATTTTAGTTTTTTGGTGATGTTGGGTCTATCGCAGTTAACGACTACATACGCAGCGCCGACTCTATCGTCATGTTTGCTGCCGTCCGTGTAGATGAAGGTAGTATCTTTGTCCCTAAGATAAGGTTCGATTTCATTTTCAGATGTGACTTCTTTAAAAGTGATGCTAGTCCTAAGTGAGGGGTGCAGTA
>NW_026063228.1:0-12500 GCF_024362695.1 Pectinophora gossypiella
AACCTAACCTAACCTAACCTAACCTAACCTAACCTAACCTAACCTAACCTAACCTAACCTAACCTAACCTAACCTACCTAACCTAACCTAACCTAACCTAACCTAACCTAACCTAACCTAACCTAACCTAACCTAACCTAACCTAACCTAACCTAACCTAACCTAACCTAACCTAACCTAACCTAACCTAACCTAACCTAACCTAACCTACCTAACCTAACCTAACCTAACCTAACCTAACCTAACCTAACCTACCTAACCTAACCTAACCTAACCTAACCTAACCTAACCTAACCTAACCTAACCTAACCTAACCTAACCTAACCTAACCTAACCTAACCTAACCTAACCTAACCTAACCTAACCTAACCTAACCTAACCTAACCTAACCTAACCTAACCTAACCTAACCTAACCTAACCTAACCTAACCTAACCTAACCTAACCTACCTAACCTAACCTAACCTAACCTAACCTAACCTAACCTAACCTAACCTAACCTAACCTAACCTAACCTAACCTAACCTAACCTAACCTAACCTAACCTAACCTAACCTAACCTAACCTAACCTAACCTAACCTAACCTAACCTAACCTAACCTAACCTAACCTAACCTAACCTAACCTAACCTAACCTAACCTAACCTAACCTAACCTAACCTAACCTAACCTAACCTAACCTAACCTAACCTAACCTAACCTAACCTAACCTAACCTAACCTAACCTAACCTAACCTAACCTAACCTAACCTAACCTAACCTAACCTAACCTAACCTAACCTAACCTAACCTAACCTAACCTAACCTAACCTAACCTAACCTAACCTAACCTAACCTAACCTAACCTAACCTAACCTACTAACCTAACCTAACCTAACCTAACCTAACCTAACCTAACCTAACCTAACCTAACCTAACCTAACCTAACCTAACCTAACCTAACCTAACCTAACCTAACCTAACCTAACCTAACCTAACCTAACCTAACCTAACCTAACCTAACCTAACCTAACCTAACCTAACCTAACCTAACCTAACCTAACCTAACCTAACCTAACCTAACCTAACCTAACCTAACCTAACCTAACCTAACCTAACCTAACCTAACCTAACCTAACCTAACCTAACCTAACCTAACCTAACCTAACCTAACCTAACCTAACCTAACCTAACCTAACCTAACCTAACCTAACCTAACCTAACCTAACCTAACCTAACCTAACCTAACCTAACCTAACCTAACCTAACCTAACCTAACCTAACCTAACCTAACCTAACCTAACCTAACCTAACCTAACCTAACCTAACCTAACCTAACCTAACCTAACCTAACCTAACCTAACCTAACCTAACCTAACCTAACCTAACCTAACCTAACCTAACCTAACCTAACCTAACCTAACCTAACCTAACCTAACCTAACCTAACCTAACCTAACCTAACCTAACCTAACCTAACCTAACCTAACCTAACCTAACCTAACCTAACCTAACCTAACCTAACCTAACCTAACCTAACCTAACCTAACCTAACCTAACCTAACCTAACCTAACCTAACCTAACCTAACCTAACCTAACCTAACCTAACCTAACCTAACCTAACCTAACCTAACCTAACCTAACCTAACCTAACCTAACCTAACCTAACCTAACCTAACCTAACCTAACCTAACCTAACCTAACCTAACCTAACCTAACCTAACCTAACCTAACCTAACCTAACCTAACCTAACCTAACCTAACCTAACCTAACCTAACCTAACCTAACCTAACCTAACCTAACCTAACCTAACCTAACCTAACCTAACCTAACCTAACCTAACCTAACCTAACCTAACCTAACCTAACCTAACCTAACCTAACCTAACCTAACCTAACCTAACCTAACCTAACCTAACCTAACCTAACCTAACCTAACCTAACCTAACCTAACCTAACCTAACCTAACCTAACCTAACCTAACCTAACCTAACCTAACCTAACCTAACCTAACCTAACCTAACCTAACCTAACCTAACCTAACCTAACCTAACCTAACCTAACCTAACCTAACCTAACCTAACCTAACCTAACCTAACCTAACCTAACCTAACCTAACCTAACCTAACCTAACCTAACCTAACCTAACCTAACCTAACCTAACCTAACCTAACCTAACCTAACCTAACCTAACCTAACCTAACCTAACCTAACCTAACCTAACCTAACCTAACCTAACCTAACCTAACCTAACCTAACCTAACCTAACCTAACCTAACCTAACCTAACCTAACCTAACCTAACCTAACCTAACCTAACCTAACCTAACCTAACCTAACCTAACCTAACCTAACCTAACCTAACCTAACCTAACCTAACCTAACCTAACCTAACCTAACCTAACCTAACCTAACCTAACCTAACCTAACCTAACCTAACCTAACCTAACCTAACCTAACCTAACCTAACCTAACCTAACCTAACCTAACCTAACCTAACCTAACCTAACCTAACCTAACCTAACCTAACCTAACCTAACCTAACCTAACCTAACCTAACCTAACCTAACCTAACCTAACCTAACCTAACCTAACCTAACCTAACCTAACCTAACCTAACCTAACCTAACCTAACCTAACCTAACCTAACCTAACCTAACCTAACCTAACCTAACCTAACCTAACCTAACCTAACCTAACCTAACCTAACCTAACCTAACCTAACCTAACCTAACCTAACCTAACCTAACCTAACCTAACCTAACCTAACCTAACCTAACCTAACCTAACCTAACCTAACCTAACCTAACCTAACCTAACCTAACCTAACCTAACCTAACCTAACCTAACCTAACCTAACCTAACCTAACCTAACCTAACCTAACCTAACCTAACCTAACCTAACCTAACCTAACCTAACCTAACCTAACCTAACCTAACCTAACCTAACCTAACCTAACCTAACCTAACCTAACCTAACCTAACCTAACCTAACCTAACCTAACCTAACCTAACCTAACCTAACCTAACCTAACCTAACCTAACCTAACCTAACCTAACCTAACCTAACCTAACCTAACCTAACCTAACCTAACCTAACCTAACCTAACCTAACCTAACCTAACCTAACCTAACCTAACCTAACCTAACCTAACCTAACCTAACCTAACCTAACCTAACCTAACCTAACCTAACCTAACCTAACCTAACCTAACCTAACCTAACCTAACCTAACCTAACCTAACCTAACCTAACCTAACCTAACCTAACCTAACCTAACCTAACCTAACCTAACCTAACCTAACCTAACCTAACCTAACCTAACCTAACCTAACCTAACCTAACCTAACCTAACCTAACCTAACCTAACCTAACCTAACCTAACCTAACCTAACCTAACCTAACCTAACCTAACCTAACCTAACCTAACCTAACCTAACCTAACCTAACCTAACCTAACCTAACCTAACCTAACCTAACCTAACCTAACCTAACCTAACCTAACCTAACCTAACCTAACCTAACCTAACCTAACCTAACCTAACCTAACCTAACCTAACCTAACCTAACCTAACCTAACCTAACCTAACCTAACCTAACCTAACCTAACCTAACCTAACCTAACCTAACCTAACCTAACCTAACCTAACCTAACCTAACCTAACCTAACCTAACCTAACCTAACCTAACCTAACCTAACCTAACCTAACCTAACCTAACCTAACCTAACCTAACCTAACCTAACCTAACCTAACCTAACCTAACCTAACCTAACCTAACCTAACCTAACCTAACCTAACCTAACCTAACCTAACCTAACCTAACCTAACCTAACCTAACCTAACCTAACCTAACCTAACCTAACCTAACCTAACCTAACCTAACCTAACCTAACCTAACCTAACCTAACCTAACCTAACCTAACCTAACCTAACCTAACCTAACCTAACCTAACCTAACCTAACCTAACCTAACCTAACCTAACCTAACCTAACCTAACCTAACCTAACCTAACCTAACCTAACCTAACCTAACCTAACCTAACCTAACCTAACCTAACCTAACCTAACCTAACCTAACCTAACCTAACCTAACCTAACCTAACCTAACCTAACCTAACCTAACCTAACCTAACCTAACCTAACCTAACCTAACCTAACCTAACCTAACCTAACCTAACCTAACCTAACCTAACCTAACCTAACCTAACCTAACCTAACCTAACCTAACCTAACCTAACCTAACCTAACCTAACCTAACCTAACCTAACCTAACCTAACCTAACCTAACCTAACCTAACCTAACCTAACCTAACCTAACCTAACCTAACCTAACCTAACCTAACCTAACCTAACCTAACCTAACCTAACCTAACCTAACCTAACCTAACCTAACCTAACCTAACCTAACCTAACCTAACCTAACCTAACCTAACCTAACCTAACCTAACCTAACCTAACCTAACCTAACCTAACCTAACCTAACCTAACCTAACCTAACCTAACCTAACCTAACCTAACCTAACCTAACCTAACCTAACCTAACCTAACCTAACCTAACCTAACCTAACCTAACCTAACCTAACCTAACCTAACCTAACCTAACCTAACCTAACCTAACCTAACCTAACCTAACCTAACCTAACCTAACCTAACCTAACCTAACCTAACCTAACCTAACCTAACCTAACCTAACCTAACCTAACCTAACCTAACCTAACCTAACCTAACCTAACCTAACCTAACCTAACCTAACCTAACCTAACCTAACCTAACCTAACCTAACCTAACCTAACCTAACCTAACCTAACCTAACCTAACCTAACCTAACCTAACCTAACCTAACCTAACCTAACCTAACCTAACCTAACCTAACCTAACCTAACCTAACCTAACCTAACCTAACCTAACCTAACCTAACCTAACCTAACCTAACCTAACCTAACCTAACCTAACCTAACCTAACCTAACCTAACCTAACCTAACCTAACCTAACCTAACCTAACCTAACCTAACCTAACCTAACCTAACCTAACCTAACCTAACCTAACCTAACCTAACCTAACCTAACCTAACCTAACCTAACCTAACCTAACCTAACCTAACCTAACCTAACCTAACCTAACCTAACCTAACCTAACCTAACCTAACCTAACCTAACCTAACCTAACCTAACCTAACCTAACCTAACCTAACCTAACCTAACCTAACCTAACCTAACCTAACCTAACCTAACCTAACCTAACCTAACCTAACCTAACCTAACCTAACCTAACCTAACCTAACCTAACCTAACCTAACCTAACCTAACCTAACCTAACCTAACCTAACCTAACCTAACCTAACCTAACCTAACCTAACCTAACCTAACCTAACCTAACCTAACCTAACCTAACCTAACCTAACCTAACCTAACCTAACCTAACCTAACCTAACCTAACCTAACCTAACCTAACCTAACCTAACCTAACCTAACCTAACCTAACCTAACCTAACCTAACCTAACCTAACCTAACCTAACCTAACCTAACCTAACCTAACCTAACCTAACCTAACCTAACCTAACCTAACCTAACCTAACCTAACCTAACCTAACCTAACCTAACCTAACCTAACCTAACCTAACCTAACCTAACCTAACCTAACCTAACCTAACCTAACCTAACCTAACCTAACCTAACCTAACCTAACCTAACCTAACCTAACCTAACCTAACCTAACCTAACCTAACCTAACCTAACCTAACCTAACCTAACCTAACCTAACCTAACCTAACCTAACCTAACCTAACCTAACCTAACCTAACCTAACCTAACCTAACCTAACCTAACCTAACCTAACCTAACCTAACCTACCTAACCTAACCTAACCTAACCTAACCTAACCTAACCTAACCTAACCTAACCTAACCTAACCTAACCTAACCTAACCTAACCTAACCTAACCTAACCTAACCTAACCTAACCTAACCTAACCTAACCTAACCTAACCTAACCTAACCTAACCTAACCTAACCTAACCTAACCTAACCTAACCTAACCTAACCTAACCTAACCTAACCTAACCTAACCTAACCTAACCTAACCTAACCTAACCTAACCTAACCTAACCTAACCTAACCTAACCTAACCTAACCTAACCTAACCTAACCTAACCTAACCTAACCTAACCTAACCTAACCTAACCTAACCTAACCTAACCTAACCTAACCTAACCTAACCTAACCTAACCTAACCTAACCTAACCTAACCTAACCTAACCTAACCTAACCTAACCTAACCTAACCTAACCTAACCTAACCTAACCTAACCTAACCTAACCTAACCTAACCTAACCTAACCTAACCTAACCTAACCTAACCTAACCTAACCTAACCTAACCTAACCTAACCTAACCTAACCTAACCTAACCTAACCTAACCTAACCTAACCTAACCTAACCTAACCTAACCTAACCTAACCTAACCTAACCTAACCTAACCTAACCTAACCTAACCTAACCTAACCTAACCTAACCTAACCTAACCTAACCTAACCTAACCTAACCTAACCTAACCTAACCTAACCTAACCTAACCTAACCTAACCTAACCTAACCTAACCTAACCTAACCTAACCTAACCTAACCTAACCTAACCTAACCTAACCTAACCTAACCTAACCTAACCTAACCTAACCTAACCTAACCTAACCTAACCTAACCTAACCTAACCTAACCTAACCTAACCTAACCTAACCTAACCTAACCTAACCTAACCTAACCTAACCTAACCTAACCTAACCTAACCTAACCTAACCTAACCTAACCTAACCTAACCTAACCTAACCTAACCTAACCTAACCTAACCTAACCTAACCTAACCTAACCTAACCTAACCACCAGTCGGTTCCCGACCGCCGGAGGGAACACTTGTACACAGTGCAAGATATCCTGCCGGCCCTGCCGACTCCTGCCGGCCGTCCCCTGCCGTCTCCTGCCGGCCGGTCCTGCCGTCCCTGCCGACCCCTGCCGGCTGGTCCTGCCGTCCCTGCCGACCCCTACCGGCTGGTCCTGCCGCCCCGGCCGACCCCTGCCGGCTGGTCCTGCCGCCCCGGCCGACCCCTGCCGACCCCTGCCGGCTGGTCCTGCCGCCCCGGCCGACCCCTGCCGGCTGGTCCTGCCGCCCCGGCCGACCCCTGCCGGCTGGTCCTGCCGCCCCGGCCGACCCCTGCCGGCTGGTCCTGCCGCCCCGGCCGACCCCTGCCGGCTGGTCCTGCCGCCCCGGCCGACCCCTGCCGGCTGGTCCTGCCGCCCCGGCCGACCCCTGCTGACCCCTGCCGGCTGGTCCTGCCGACCCCTGCCGCTGCCGGCTGGTCCTGCCGACCCCTGCCGCTGCCGGCTGATCCTGCCGACCCCTGCCGCTGCCGGCTGGTCCTACCGAGCCCTGCCGGCCAGCCCTGCCGACTCCTGCCGGCCAGCCCTGCCGACTCCTGCCGGCCAGCCCTGCCGACTCCTGCCGGCCAGCCCTGCCGACTCCTGCCGGCCAGCCCTGCCGACTCCTGCCGGCCAGCCCTGCCGACTCCTGCCGGCCAGCCCTGCCGACTCCTGCCGGCCAGCCCTGCCGAGTCCTGCCGGCCTGCCCTGCCGACTCCTGCCGGCCTGCCCTGCCGACTCCTGCCGGCCTGCCCTGCCGACTCCTGCCGGCCCGCCCTGCCGAGTCCTGCCGGCCGGCCCTGCCGAGTCCTGCCGACTCCTGCCGGCCAGCCCTGCCGAGTCCTGCCGGCCAGTCCTGCCGAGTCCTGCCGTCTCCTGCCGGCCGGCCCTGCCGACTCCTGCCGTCTCCTGCCGGCCGGCCCTGCCGACTTCTGCCGACTCCTGCCGACCCTGCTGGCCTGTCCTGCCGACTCGGAGTAAACAGGTACCACTATTGCTCTAATTTGTGTCTTTCACTTCTTTTGACTTAACTCTGTTGCGCGTAATTTTTGATGTAAATTTCATCTTTGGGCATTCAATTGACAAGTGTATAAAATGGCAAACATCCAGTCTTCAAGATCTCGTCCCTCGAGTCAAGCATCGCTATTGCTCTCTGAGGATGAAGTCAACGATGACTTCTCCTCCGCAAAAGATGAAAGAACCGATGCTGTTGGGAATTTTAAGGCTAACATACAGGCCAAATGTGAGGAAATCATTGTGAGGATACGGGAGGGCAAGAGCGTGACCAAGGCCAATAAAGATCAAATTGCAGCCCTCGCATATGAAATAAAAGGACTCACTGAGGTTTTCTGCTCTACCATTGCAACACCATCCACCAACATGGATATTGCACCTATGGAACCATCTGCTGCCTTGGCCATAAAAGACGCTCTCACTACCAATATCAATGAACAATTGACGAAAATAAAGCAAAGTCTAAACGAGACCATAAAGGTAGAAGTGGCTAAGGTTGCTTCAAGTCACACAAAGACCATTCCAACTGGTAGATCTTACGCGGCTGTGACCAGCTCTACACCACCATCTTCACTGAAATCAAACAAAGTTCCGCCTAAGTCCAATCCAGCAATTATTGTAACACCAAATGAGGGATCAGATAAGAATGTTGCGACTACTTGGAGGAAGAGTATATCGTTCAGGACTGTTGGCTATGCTCCAGCTAAAATAGTACCCTTATCCAACAACAAACTGAAGATTGAGTTCGACGACATCAAACAAAGAGATGAAACTCTGCGACGTATGGAGGATTGTAAAGACTACAAAGCTGAACCGGCTAAAAAATTACAACCCATGATCATCCTCAAGGGTATCAATAAGGAAATTCCTTCAGAAGAACTTAAAGACATAATCATTCTCCAAAATGACATATTCAACGACACCAAGGCTGAAGATATTCAGCTTAAGTTTGTACGCAACAACAGAAATGACAAGCTCTATAATGCAATCTTCTTGGTAACATCAGCAATATGGCGCAAAGTCATAGAAAAAGGTCGCATAAACGTGGATCATCAGAGAGTTCATACTGAAGATTATACGCCATTACTTCAGTGCTTCAGATGTCTCCAATTCGGACACACGCGTATTAAATGCGAAGCCCAGTCTGCCCCATGTTCACACTGTGCATCCACTGAACACACTTTTAAAGTATGCCCTGTTAAAAACAACAAAAACACCATCAAGTGCTATAACTGCTCCTCAAAAAAGAACAGCGCTGACAAGAATACCTCCCATACTGCCACATCTGATAGATGCCCCACAGTACAGCTCATGAAGGAACGACTTAAAAATATAATTGATTATGGATATTAACACCAATAAAAAATCAATAATTCATCATAGTAATCTTAATATAATACAGTTCAACGCTGACAAATGTTATATGTGGCAATACGAATTTATACAATATTTTATTAAACATAACTATACAATAGCTTTAATAAATGAACCTTATGTTGGTAAACAAAATACAATCAAGAACATACCTGGATATGACATATTCCAATTTCCCAAAGATCAGAGAGTGAAGGCGTGTATAATTGTGAAGCAGGGGATGGGTGCTGTAGTAGGAATGACCCAATATTCTACCAGCAACCTAGCAGTCGTACGACTGTCTACTCGTAATGGACCTAGCATTTATATTGCGTGCGTGTACATTGAACCTGACATAGACACAAATTGTACAATCAACCACCTAGAATATTTCATACAAGCAACCAGGAACTCGCATCAAATAATAGGAGGAGATTTGAATGGCTGGCACACTGTCTGGGGATCGCCCAAAGTAACGAAGAGAGGGAAGGCAGTTATGGACATCATAACCTCCAACGACCTCTCTATTTGTAACACCGGGAGCACACCAACGTTTGAAACCATTACTCATGGTACTGTGCGCATGTCTATAATTGATCTCACCATTGTTTCGGAGAGCCTGGTTAACAGAATACATAAGTGGCAGGTTAATCACAGTGCATGTCCATCCGCACAACATCGCGCAATTGACTTCACTATTTCCATTAACAGAAACATGATCGACAAAAACAAAAACCCGTCCACCTTTAGATATAATACTGATGAAGCTGATTGGATTGAATTAGGTAAATTATTTAAGGAAAATATGACTAAATTAGGATATGATGTAGCAGACATTGACAACTTTACACAGGAAAATATGGAAAAATACATAAATGACATAACTAAATTGATCCAAGAAGTATGTGACAATAAAATTAGACGAAGAGGAAGACAAAAACCTTATATACCATGGTGGACAGACGAATTGGAAACAATGAAGAAGAAAGTTATACATATGCACCATAGAATCCAAGATCTTAAAAGAGGAGGTAAGCCACTGGAGAATGTGCTAAGGGAAAGGGAGGAGTTGAGGAATACATATATAGAAAAAATGAAACAAGAATCACATAGTAATTTTAAAAATTTCTGTAATAAACAGGATAAAGAAGATGTTTGGTCTCTCACCAATCGCTTGCTCAAATGTGCACCCCAGCCAAAACCCCCAACGACACTACGAATTGATAATAAGTACACCACTGATGCTCGGGATACCGCTGAAAAACTACTTCATAAATTTTACCCAGATGATACACAAGACAACATTCCCTATCAGACCTCCACTAGGAGCCAAATGCATGAGATTCCCGATACTGAAGACGATGTTGAATTTACTGAGGATGAAGTCCTGGACTGCATTAGATCTTTCAACCCAAAAAAGGCTCCCGGAATGGACTTTTTAACGTCAGATATTTGTAAAACTTTCGCAGAATGTCACCCGAAACTTATTACACAAATTATGAATAGATGCGTCCAACTCGCCTATTTCCCGAAAACCTGGAAGAGAGCTTTTGTTAAAGTACTACCCAAGCCAAACAAAGACGATTATAGCGATATTACCTCCTACCGCCCAATTGGACTACTTAGTGTTTTCGGCAAATTGCTGGAAAAATTAATATCAAAAAGATTAACTTATCACCTGCAAAAGACCGGTAATATGCATCCACTACAATATGGTTTTAAAGAGCAAACATCGACCAATGACGCCCTAAACATGGTTATAGAAAAGATTAAAAAGGCTAAGAATAAAAACAACTTAGTCATCGGCATATCATTAGACATTCAAGCTGCCTTCGATCATGCATGGTGGCCTGCCCTATTCAAAAGATTACAGTACATAAAATGTCCAAAAAATTATTATAGACTCATCCTTAATTATATGACAGATCGTTACGTCACGCTGAACTATGCTGATGCCACCGCTAATAAAACCATGTCTAGAGGATGTATACAAGGGTCAGTCTGTGGACCCTTATTTTGGAATTTAATACTTGATGAACTACTATGTATTACTCTCCCAAGCAACTGTCACATGCAAGCATTCGCGGACGATGTGTTCCTTATAGTCACCGGAAAGGACATAAAGCAACTGGAAGAGACCACCAATAAAACCCTGCAAGAAATCACTCAGTGGGGTAGCAGAGTAAAACTTAAATTCGGACCTCAAAAAACCCAAATGGTCGCATTCACACCTAAGGCCAAAAAGGCTAAAATAAATATGGATAGTGCTGAGTTAGAATACACAAATCAACTTAAATTATTAGGTATAATAATAGATAAAAACCTTAAATTCATCCAACATGTAAATTATATAATAGCAAAAGCACATAAAATTTATAAAATGTTATGTAAATTCATAAGACCCACATGGGGAATTCATTCAGACAACGTTAAGATAATCTATAAACATGTGATAGAACCTATAATAACTTATGCGGCTGGAATATGGGGAGATGTAATCAGATATAAGCACATCAGGGGCAAATTACGCTCTTTTCAGAGGAATTTTGCCATCAAGGCCATAAGAGGATTTCATACTATTTCATCCACTGCAGCTATAGCACTTGCTGAATTCATCCCTCTACATTTGAAAATTGATGCAGTCAAAACTGTGGAAAGAGTCAAGCTTAACGGATTTACTACTTACCTACCGGATGATATCACTCTTGAAACGCGTGCGCACCCGACCGAAAAACTCCATCCTGCAAAGAGAAAAGCCATTAAAATTCATCAAATATTATCACAAGACGATATAGACAGCTACTGTACACCTGAAACCTTTAAAATATATACCGATGGAAGCAAACATAGTGGGGATAAAGTGGGAGCGTCGTACGTGATTTATACTCCGCACGGTAATAAAATAACTAAGAAAATCAAATTACACGATGCTTGCTCGGTTTTCCAAGCTGAGCTACTAGCCATTGATCGAGCATGCGAATGGATACATAACTCCCAGGCTAAAGAGGTAGTGATCTTCACTGATTGCATGTCTGGATTACAGGAATTAAGAAACAAGGACAGTAGTAACAGGATAGTAGTATCCATACATCACCATTTATACAAACTTAAAAAGCGCAATATAGATGTAAGACTGGCTTGGATTAAATCGCACATAGGGCTTGAAGGAAATGAGACTGCCGATGAAGCAGCCAAGCTTGCAGCAATAGCGCACAAACCCCCGGATTATGACAAATTCCCCATAAG
>NW_026063228.1:17500-22431 GCF_024362695.1 Pectinophora gossypiella
GCGTCCTGCAAAGCAACTCCAATGAAGACATCTTAAGAGCCATCAAAATGCAAAACAAGCATATTATTAAGGACGTGCTGGCTGAAAATGACCGGATGGAAATTAGATTCCGAAAGAAGACGAGGAATCCCCTTACAGCTGACGTGGTCCTGAGGGTTTCTCCACAAATCTGGAGAAAACTGACCGACGCAGGGGCTGTACACATTGACCTCCAGAGACTCAGAGTGGCGGACCAGTCCCCCCTAATACAATGTTCACGCTGTTTAGGGTATGGCCACGGGAAGAGTTTCTGCCCGGAGCAAACTCCGGATGTGTGCAGCCACTGCGGCGGTCCACACCTCAGGACTGAATGTCCAGCATGGGTTGCAGGAGATATTCCTAGCTGCATAAATTGCCAGAAGGCAAAGATGGATCGAATCGATCACAATGCGTTTAGTGCCGACTGTCCGGTGAGAAGGAAACGGGAGGCATTGGCGAGGTCCACCGTAGCATATTGCTGAGGTGGTCCCAGGCAGAGGCAGGACAATTGAAAACGGTGGAAATCTGGTCACATATAGAGCGGTTCAAGCTAACCTCCAGAGGAGCCAACTGGCAACTTCAGAGTTGATGATGGAGGCGGCAAAAAGGAAACTGGCATTTGCCCTGCTCCAAGAACCGTATATCGGTAACACAGGTAGGCTGAAAAACTTCCCTGGGGTCCGAACTGTCCAAGGAAATGGCAATCGTGACGTGGTAAACAAGTCGGCCATCGTCCTTTTTGACGACAGGATCGATATCACCCTCTGTCCAAACTTGACCACACAAAACATCGTCACAGCCAAACTTAGGACAGGGACCTGGGAAGTTGGGGTGATTTCAGCCTACTTGGAGGGAGACAAGCCAATAGAGCCATATCTGGAGTTGCTCAGGAAGATATTAAGAGAGATAGGGACAAAATATCTGCTTCTTGGAGGGGACGTTAACGCATGGAGTGCGTGGTGGGGTAGCGAGAGTAGTGATCACAGAGGCGACATACTTGCGGGAATGCTAGAGGAAGCCGAGCTGCAGATACTCAACCGAGGTTGTGAGCCCACCTTCGACACGATTAGGGGAGGCAAACGCTATACCAGCTGCGTCGATGTGACCACTTGCTCCACGGACATGCTCGGACGAATAGAGAACTGGAGACTAGACGGAGGTTTGACGAGTTCCGACCACAAGGCGATTCTGTTTGACATAAATATGGAAAAAGGAAAAGGAATAGATATAAAGAGAACAACTAGGAAGTACAGTACAAAAAAGACAAATTGGAGTCAGTTTCTTGAGAAACTAACCCATATTTGGAAGGAATGTAAAATAAATAAAGAAGAAATAGATAATATAGACACTAAAGAGAAATTGGACAGGATGACAGAGAAGGTAACGAAAACAATAACAGACACTTGTGACGAAACAATACCTAAAGTCGGAAAGAGAAAACAAACAGAATTGCCTTGGTGGACGGAGGAACTTACCAAACTGAAGAAGGAGGTGACCACGAGGAGGCGTAGAATAGGATGCGCCGCCCCTGTTCGCCGAGCATGGGTCGTGAAGCAGTACCTGGAAGCGAAGGAAAGATATCAGCGGGAAGAGGAGATGGCTCGGACGACTAGCTGGAAGAGCTTTTGTGGAAGGCAAGACCGTGAAAGCATGTGGGATGGGATCTACAGGGTGATAGGCCGCACAACCGCTAGAGACGAGGACTTGCCGCTCACTAACAACGGAGCAGTCTTGGGAGCCGAGGAGTCTGCAAGTCTGTTGGCAGAAACCTTCTACCCAGAAGATGACGCCAACAATGACAATGCAGACCACAAGCGAGTTCGCCAAATGGCTGAAGTGGCAAACAAAGGGGCGCATGGTGAGCCATGCGACCCCCCGTTCACTGTAGAGGAACTGGAGTGGGCTACTTCGAGCTTTAACCCTAAGAAGGCCCCAGGACTCGATGGTCTCACAGCGGACATTTGTAAGGCGGCTGTCGCCCTGGACCCACATGTTTTCTTGTCACTCTGCAACAAATGCTTGTCCCTTTCACACTTTCCCACCATCTGGAAAGAGGCAGTAGTGGCAGTACTGCGCAAGCAAGGCAAGGATGACTACACGCACCCCAAATCCTATAGACCTATAGGACTGCTGCCTGTCCTGGGTAAAATCTTGGAAAAGATGATGATTCGTCGTATCCGATGGCACACTCTGCCAAACATGAGCCAGCGTCAGTTCGGCTTCACACCGCAGCGCAGCACCGAGGACTCCCTCTATGTCATGATACAGCACCTGAAAAAAGAACTTAAAGCTAAAAAGATAACAACTATGGTATCACTTGACATAGAGGGGGCTTTCGATGGCGCATGGTGGCCCGCCATGCGCTGCAGATTGGCCGAAACCCTATGCCCGAAAAACCTCAGATGCCTAGTTGACAGTTACCTGTCAGATAGGAAGGTGAGGGTAAGGTACGCCGGAGCAGAGTGTGTCAGGATTACGACGAAAGGATGTGTGCAGGGATCAGTGGGGGGCCCAACGTTCTGGAACTTACTGCTGGATCCCCTACTAAAGGAATTGGAAGAGCGGGGCGATTACTGCCAGGCCTTTGCGGATGATGTGGTCCTGATTTTCTCGGGTGACACAACAGCTGAAATCCAAAGACGTGCCAATGCCGCCCTCGCCCACGTCCGGGAGTGGGGAATCAAAAATAAGCTCAAATTTGGACCTCAGAAAACTAAGGCGATGGTCATTACCAACAAGCTTAAATATGATTCCCCACTCCTGAGCATGGGCGGGGTAGACATTGGGATGTCCAGTGAGATAAAAATACTGGGCCTCACAGTTGACGACAAACTGACGTTTAATTCACACGTGGCAAACGTCTGCCGCAAGTCGTTAAACCTGTATAAACAGCTGTCGAGAGCCGCCAAAATCCACTGGGGTTTAAAGCCCGAGATAATCAGGACCATATACACGGCGGTGGTCGAGCCGACCATCCTGTACGCAGCTAGCGCTTGGGCACCAGCCACACACAAATTGGGCGTAAGGAAGCGGTTTGACGAGGTGCAGCGTGGCTTCGTGCAAAAGATATTAAAAGCCTACAGAACGGTCTCTCTAAATTCTGCCCTAGTACTTGCAGGGCTCTTGCCCTTGGATATTAGAGTCCGAGAGGCGGCCTCATTGTATGAGGCTAAAAAAGGCTACTCCCTGCAAGTACTGGGAGACAGAGACATTGAGAGGCCGGTGGCTTTCACAGAGGTGATGCACCCCGCTGAGCAGGAGGGACTGAGGTTCACATGCCTGGTGGACGGTGAAGCAATGAGACAGAATGACAATGACGGATTGAAGATCTATACCGACGGTAGTAAAATTGAGGGGAAAGTCGGAGCGGCGTTGACCATTTGGAACGGAGGTAGGGAGATTAGTACCCGAAAATTTAAACTGGATCATTGCTGCACCGTGTACCAGGCCGAGCTCCTGGCGCTGTCTGCGGCGACAGAACAGGCCCTAAAAGGCGCGGCGTCTTCTTGCAATATCTACTGCGACTCTAGGTCCGCACTAGAAACAGTAGTTGGTGGACATTCCCTCCACCCCCTTGCGATAAAAACCCGCGAAAATATTAAACAAGCTCGACTTCGGGGTAAAACAACTGAGTTGTTTTGGGTCAAAGCCCACGTGGGTCTGGAGGGAAATGAAAGGGCGGATGAGCTTGCAAAGGACGCCGCGCTAAACCGCAAAACAAGGCCTGATTATGATGGCTGCCCGGTCTCATTCGCCAAGCGACAAATCCGCTTGGAGTCGCTCGGCGAATGGAACCAGCGCTACAGGATGGGTGAAACTGCATCTACCACAAAAGTGTTTTTCCCGGATGCCATTCAGGCCTACGGCATTATAAAAAAGATGCAGTTTGATCCTGTGGTGGTGCAGGTCATGACGGGACACGGCGGGTTCTCCGAGTACTTGAATCGCTTCAAGTGCAAGGGGAACCCGGCGTGCATCTGTGACCCAGATGCAAAAGAAACCATACTGCATGTAATCACGAACTGCCCAGTATATGGAAAAGAAAGAATGGACATAGAAATAGAATTAGGAGTTGAAATAAAGGAAGAGAATATTAGTGAAATAATGAGTGATAAAAAGAAACGGAATAGATTCATAGAATATTGTAAACAAATAGCTATAAAGGTAATTAAAAGGAATAAGTAACAAACAAGGACTGAATTTTACAAATTAATAAAAAAGAGAACGTAACAGGATAACATATAGAATAGCAAAAATACAGGAAAGAAAACAGGCTCTGATCTCCATGTCAGGGGAAATTCGATTTTATTAAAAAAAAAAAAAAAAAAAAAAAAAAAAACCTAACCTAACCTAACCTAACCTAACCTAACCTAACCTAACCTAACCTAACCTAACCTAACCTAACCTAACCTAACCTAACCTAACCTAACCTAACCTAACCTAACCTAACCTAACCTAACCTAACCTAACCTAACCTAACCTAACCTAACCTAACCTAACCTAACCTAACCTAACCTAACCTAACCTAACCTAACCTAACCTAACCTAACCTAACCTAACCTAACCTAACCTAACCTAACCTAACCTAACCTAACCTAACCTAACCTAACCTAACCTAACCTAACCTAACCTAACCTAACCTAACCTAACCTAACCTAACCTAACCTAACCTAACCTAACCTAACCTAACCTAACCTAACCTAACCTAACCTAACCTAACCTAACCTAACCTAACCTAACCTAACCTAACCTAACCTAACCTAACCTAACCTAACCTAACCTAACCTAACCTAACCTAACCTAACCTAACCTAACCTAACCTAACCTAACCTAACCTAACCTAACCTAACCTAACCTAACCTAACCTAACCTAACCTAACCTAACCTAACCTAACCTAACCTAACCTAACCTA